>NW_026118072.1:0-23660 GCF_001640805.2 Lates calcarifer
CTGTATTCCTCATCCTTAGTCCTATTCTTATCACTATTGCACACACTGATTTGGTCTTCTTCTCTCTGACCTCCTTTTCTTGTTGAGGCAAATACACCAAAGAAAGGATCCCTTTTTTGCTGTTGAGTTCACCATTTTGTTGTGGGCAGGTGTGGAATCAATTTGCATAAGACCTGTTACTGGACATGTAAGCATGTGCATGTTTGCTGTCCACAGCACATGAACAGAGTATAACTTCCAGTACCTCTGTGCCCTGTAAGTGACCACAAAGAGTCAAACGTAGCAACTAAGCCAAACATGAACACTGCTAAGAGTGTTTGTCACAACACATAACCAACCCAGGTACTGCTACAGGGACCTGAGAGTCACGCTAATAGTAGATGAAAATGAAGGACTCATGATGAAGCAGACAGAAACTCAGGAAATATTTTCATGACTTCTTTGAGATTATTTTAGGTAAAGGACAGCCTGCTGCTCTTCTTGGAGAGTTTAATCCAGGGTTGTTCAGTGGAGGCTGAGATTGGGACTTCAGTGACAGTGAAATTCAGTATTTTTCAACGTCAACATGAGAACAGAAAAGAAAACCATGCATGTCTTCAATCTGACACAATATGTTCACTGTCTTATATGTGTTTGTGTGTGCTGTCTCCTTTCTGGGTATCAGAGAGACAGGACTACATACATAGTATTGCTCTGCACACTTTCTGATTTTGTAAATTCTATGGTGGCATATCATGGTGTATGTATGTATGTATGTGTGTGTGTGTGGTGTGTGTGTGTGTGTGTGTGCGTGTGTATGTGGTGCATGCCTGGGAGACAGCAGTAACTCAAATGTGCTCCTCAGTCAGTGGTGACAGCAGGGGTGGGTGTTCTGGCAAGATGTTAATACAGCCAAGTGGGAGAAAATCAATGGCAGGGACAGACGGGTGAGAGGGTGTGTGTGTGAGTGTGTGTGTGTGTGTGTGTGTGTGTATGTGAGGCAAAAAACAATCCGACGCCTGTACCTATCCATTCTCTTTTTTCTATTTACCTGTCTACAATGCTACAATTACCAGTATGCAAAAGGATAAAAAATAATTTCCAAGGAAGCAAATAAGTCTAGTGACTTTACTATGAGTCCAGTAAAGTCAAGCGTATATAAATCTTTCAATAGTGATGTGGATACCTGTACTGAGCTGAGCTATGAACAACCACAACCATTCAAGCCAAACTGACCACTGCAAATGGTTCTTCATAGGTAAGAGCACAGCAAGGTAAAACAAGATGCTTACCTTGATGAAACTGATTTGTTGAACAAAAAGTGCTGAATGTGTTCATATCTTGGTTGTGTGGACTGTCTCATATTGAACAATAGCAATGCTGACAATGCTCCCCCCAACTCTGTGACAAATACACTGCATTTCTACAAAAATTTTGAGCTAATGAAGGCAAATAAATTCCAAACCATAGAGATTCTGCAAGTAATTACAAAAAATGAAGTACAAAGAGGCTCATTTACATCTTTAGTTTTAGTTTTAATACTTCACTAAATTGAGAACTTGCAGTGACACATTTGCACCGTGAAACTAATTTGGGAGAGGCCTTAGTAAATATTCCCCATGGAGTTGTCATAGTTGTCATACCTGCACTCTTTGCACCTGGTAGTAGTGAGCTTCACTTGAGGGGCAGAACCTGCACTGTTCAGTCCTCTGCTTTTGGTAACCCCACTGCTTCATCCCCAAACTGGCCTTATTCAAAAGAATGAGAGGCTTAAGTCAGAATTATAAATCCATTAGCATGGCTGTTGACACCCAGTCATATTAGCAAAGCCAGAATCTATGACCTAACTGACCTGCATTATGACCTCTACTCTCTAAGTGTTAAGTCCACTTTGCATTTTCAAAAATCTGGTGTTAACATGCACCACAGGGATCTCACTCTCTTGTGTGCAAAGGTGTGTTTCACGCACAAATGTACATTGGTTTGTGAAACATACCTTTGTACTCCAGATGCAGACACACACACACAGGTGTGTGACAACATTACCATTAACCTGCGCCAGCTCCTTTCTAATCAGCAGGCAGGGCTGCAGAGAGATTATTGATTCCATGGCCTAGGGAAAGAGCCACTGATGAACTGGAAAGGGAAGGTATTGACAGATGGTAGGAATAATATCCTCCAAGGGCATTTTCATTGAGATTATGGGTACAAGCAGGTTAGCAGGACATTGTCTCTTGAGGAGACGAATCATACATAAACACTGGACTACACAAGGTATTTTTTAAATGTGACATTAATACACTTGTCTTCAAACGTCATTACATGTGCACTGAGCTGCTAAACAGTAAATTCCTCTGGACTGTCCAAACAAAATTCTGGTATTGGCATGGTCGAGGTTGAAAATCCTCTTCAAACACACGTGACAAATGGTGACATACAAACTCTGTTTGATTCTTGTCCGTGTTCCCTCTGACAAACTGGATTTTACTTGTTCTTTAAATTCCCAGAACAGTTTTTCCCTCTGTTTTATTTATATATATATACCCCTTTAAATTTGCCACCTGCATGCTCATGTGTACACAAATGCACAATAAAACTGGGACCCACTCAAAAAGACATTGCTCTACTAGTGATCAAAAACTCCACAGGGTACTTTTCAAACACAACCACAAATACTGTGCATTAGTCATGCTTTTATGAGCAGATGTAGTCAGTCACAATAAACATTTGAAAACACATTACTTTGAAAGTACTGAAAAAAAATATTGGCAGGGAAATTTATGAACTCTAAGTTAATTACTTAAAAGAAAATATTACTAAGGCAGTTCAAACTCTACAGCAGCAGCTGAGTGATGATGTTTCCTCTGGGTCAGAATCTTATGTTTCTGCTTTTGGTCACTGACAAAACAAAGACATTTTTGGCATTGTTTATATTTTGGTTTTAGTTCAAGATGGTTGCCAATACTCCATCAAAAGCATTGTGTAAAGACAAGTTACACAGAAAAAGAGAAACGTTTGATTCAGTACAGTACCTTTATCTCGACTCTTCTTATCTGTTTTATTTGTTATAATTATTATTATGTAGTATATATTGTTGTGGTTCCATTTCAGAAGAACATTGTGTCTCTGTTCCCCTAGCTTGACAACCCTGATGAGCAGGCAGCACAGATCAGAAGAGAATTGGATGGACGCCTGCAAATGGCAGACCAGATTGCTCGGGTAAGGGACAAACGGTGGATGAATGAATGGCAGGCCCAGGCTTTTGACATTGATTCAATTTCACCACCTTGGTTTATCACTGTAATTCAGTTTGATTTTCATTTGAATGGAAAACATCTAACTTTGAATGTGTGAAATAATACCAATTCAGATTTTCTGTTTTGCATGATTATCTTACTTACTAATGTTTAACATGAGTTTAGATTTTGCTTACCTGAGAAGGTGGTAGGTCACAGTAAAACATTACATTGTAATATATTCTACAACAGTGTTACTTTGTTTTATGCGGTTATTTTGAACATTCTGTGGATAGTGCTCATTAATGAATTGGCTGTCTTCCTGCTTTGGTTAGCATGGTGGAAGGTTTCCCAGGTTTTCCTCCAGGGAGATGGAGGCAATGTACATTGAGGAGCTGCGATCTTCTGTCAACCTGCTGATGGCCAACCTGGAGAGCATGCCGGTATCCAAGGGAGGAGAATTTAAGCTGCAGAAGCTGAAACGAGGCCATAACACATCAATCATGGACATGGGCCAGGAGGACGAGAACACGTTGTCCAAATCTGACGTGGTTCTGTCCTTCACCCTGGAGGTTTGTCAAACAGTTTTTACTTTTTCTGTTACAGCAGTGGATATGGTAAAAAGATATAATTATGCAGACTGTCTGGGCAAACCAAAGTAAATTCTGTCCTGACAGTGGCAATACAGAAAACAAAAATGACTAATGACTAATTCTAATGGGAGCATGGATGTTATCAGACAGGTTAAAATACTTTTTACATTAAGTAACAACTTGTGTGCAGTGTGTACAGATTGGGTTGGTGCCTGACTTTCCAAAATAGAAATGGTACATCCTTTGGGGAGTATGAATATATGAGAAGAAATGTATTGCAGTCTGTCATTTACAGTTTAATATTTCTTCAGGCACAGAAGTAGAATAAGGAGAAGCTTTAGCAGCATATCAAGAAGAATGATTTGAACAGGAAATATGACTAGTGTGCAGCACAGACATTTTTATATAAAGTAATGCTTTGGTAACATTATTCCATTTTTAGAGCTAAAATAATAATATCTAAAATAATACCTAATGATGTTTAATTACTCCTTTGGATTGTGGACATGTGGATCACTTCAAACATAACAAGTATGAGGATTAAAAATAAATAAATCATTGATTTCCACAAAATTTAGAACAAGCCCCTCAAACGTAATTGATCCTTATATTTGACCCTGTGCCAGTGGAATACAGTGAGATTTGCTAAATTCATTCATTCATTATCTATACTGCTTATCTGTTAAGGATTGTGGGGGGGCTCGTGCCTGGTTTCACAGTTGACATTGGGCCAACACATATAGACAAACAAACATTCACACTCAAATTCACACCTTCGAGCAGCTTGCTGGAGTACCCGGAGAGAACTCACGCAGGCACAGGGAGAACATGAAAACTCTACACAGAAAAGCTCCAGGCAAACCAGGGTTCAAACCCAGAACCTTCTTGCTTTGAGGTGACTGTGCTAACCACTGCACCACTGATTTGCTAAATGTAAACTTAAATTTAATTAATGGACCAAAGATGCACATTGCATGTTTAGGAGCCCAAAGTGTATGTATACCAAAGACACACAAGGCATGTTTCAAACAATATGTTGGAAAGCTTCATGGATCACAGTTCAGTTAGCTCCTGATTGTCCAAAGCTGAGTATTTTCTGAGTGGGAAGAAAGAGTACAAATCATTTCAGATTTAGTCCAGCTTAACTCACCATCAAAAGAAAGGGAACAGGATACCACAAAAAACTCATCTGTAAAAGGTCACAAGGAATAATTAACATTTCTAACTTCAAAATTATTTGTTGTTGAACATGTTCATGATTCAAAATTATAGTTCAAATTAAACCTTTTGGTCAAGGATAACAACAATAAATGAAATAATCAACACTTGAGAACCTGTGATGATCATAGCACATTTATAGGTCCATCTGTTGAACATGAAAAGTACCTAGTGCCTAGTATCTCCTTAACATTAAGATGATAAATTACCTGTCCAAAACTTGAGCAGGCATAACAGTCCAGCAGCACCATGATTATTTTACTGCCTCACTGTTGATGGTTTCTAGCATCTCAGAGAAAAAAAGGCACTTTTCCATCTCTTCCAGTCTGAAAAACACAATGTGGGTGAGGTGGGAGAAATTCTATCTTTTGTACAATGAATGTTTTTCTTTAGCCTGGCAGCACCTGCCCACAGTTTGAGCATCTCTCTTCTCAGTAAACTTTTATTCAAGACAAGCTTCAGTTTCAGTAAGCCTAGACAATTCTATGAATGTAAACACTTCCTACACCTCACTGGACAAACTACACGGCAGCTACAAACAACTCAAGCTTTAACCAGTCAAGATTGAGTAGTTTGAGATAAACAAATGTAAATGCAAAACATTTTTTTTCTTGCAGAACATTCTTGAGTGGCTATGTCGCATGCTTCATGTTTGCAGTGTACATATTTTTCTGTTCTCTGCAGCTGCTATAGCATATTCTAAAGGTGGTGTCAAACAGGGCAACAGTGTAGTTTACTCTGTTCTCATCCTCCAAAACAACCAAAACTAATATATCCAGTAGCTTTGGAGACAGCAAACAAATAAAACACTTCTGCTGACTCAAATCCAAAGAAATAGTTACTGTGGAGGCTCAAACATTGATTACAGTTAACATACTGTCTTTGCTTGCTCTCTACAGTTGTTCTGTAATTGCATAAAAGCTGCAACATCTGTTTCTTTAGATCCCAGTTTGCAAACTAGAGAAACATAGTAGCCTTTGTGGAAATTCATTTTACATTTACAACACTATAGTTTAAGTAGTTTCTCACTAGTTCAAGAGTTTCAGGATGGCCTGTCACCTCATAGATATGTTCACAGATATGTTAAACTGACACAACAGCTTGTCTTTGACAGTATTTCTAGGTTGTATACTTTGTTAGTTAATGAAAGATAATCGAGAGTGCAAATAAATGAGTGATGATATCCTGGTGTATCAGGCCAAGTCCATGGTACTGAATGAAAACCACTACTTTCCTCTAAAACAGGCTTATTGTTTTCATTTAATTAGGTATTGAAATCCCAAACCTTAATGATAAGAAAGCAAACAAAAACAAACAAACAAACAAACCCAACAGAAAAGCAGTTCAATCACTTTTTCTTTATCGTGTTCATCCTGTTTCAGTTCAAAAGAATTGTGCAATACTGCCACCATCTGGTGCATATCTCAGCTAGGCTTGTAAATATTCTTGCTGCTTGGTGCCAAGCTCCAGTCTCTCCACTCTAACTCACTCTTTGATGATTTATTTAGTATTTCAACACAGCCAACCGCGTAATAGAGGTGTCAACATTGACATAGCTTTTTATGTTTATGCTTCATAAGTATAAAAAGGGATTTGATTTAATGCTTATATTTGGGCACTAACCTCAAATATAATGATCACACATGCAATTGTCTGACAGTATAAAGATGCAGTTATAGCTTGTCACTGACATCTACATCTGTTGTTTGACCATCTATATTGTCATTCAAAATATAGGAGACAACTCTGGCTTTATTTTCTTCGTTTTTCTAAGTTGCTGTTCTTGTGTTTGGCTATGTAAACTTATCTCTTTTCCCCTTTGTGTGTTTAAACTACATCTCTGTGTGCTGCAGGTAGTGATCATGGAGGTTCAAGGTCTGAAGTCGCTGGCTCCAAACAGGATTGTTTACTGTACCATGGAGGTAGAGGGAGGACATAAACTACAAACAGACCAGGCTGAGGCCTCAAAACCCACGTATGTACACTACACACGCGCGCACACACACACACACACACACACACACACACACACACACACACACACACACACACACACACACACACACACACTGTCATCTGCTAGTCAAATAGATGTGTATATCCTGAAGGCTTCTGTGTGTATTCAACATAAAATATGAATGCACTATGTAGTGTGGTTAGCATATAGCGTTTTAATGGGATTGTGTTGCCTCTTGTTGCTGACTCATATTTTAATTTAATGTGTGGTTGTGGTTGTTCAGGCGGGTGTAAATGGTCACCTGTTCTATATACTGACCACTGATACATGTCCACATCCTATGTCATTCAGCGTGCAGTCTCTATAGTCAGGGTAGTACTCTTTCAGCATTAGTTTTTAAGTGTGGTTTCAAGAATTGCATGTTCAATCAAGTGCTGTAAATCTCAGGCTGTGCCATCTCAGTGACAAACTTTATCGCACTTCCTCAGATGTGTTTCAGGGCATCAAATGAGAAAAGGCACTGTTATATGGAATCTGCCTAAATCATATATGAAAGTAGTAAGATGGATCAACTTTCGTTTGTCAGAAAATATGTTCTCAACAGTGTTTAGACTCAGGGGGTGAACATTTAATTTCATGATTCACTGAGGTAACAAAGCAGCTTTCCTGTTACATGATTATTTCCATAATTAAGTAGCAGTGCCAATAAAACTGACACAGCTTCAGTGTCAGATGTAAGACCACAGGTCACATCTCGTCTCCATGGTAGCCACTCATTCATTGTCTCATCTCTTACACTTCCTGTTTTTCTGATTCAGTCTTGTTTGTTACTGTTTAATAATTCAATCTGTTTCATCAGTACAGTTGGAGTAAGTGATGGGAAAATAGCTGACACGGGAGACCAGATCCTGGCTGGAAACATTGCTTTTCTCTGTCAACTTGCTTACATAAACACTCCAGAAGTGTAACAAAAATCTGACAAGGCCTTGTTTTCTGGCAGATGTAAATGGTCACCTGTATGTACTGACCATTGATACATGTGAAATTGCAAAAACCCAAAAGCTACATCTCAGACTCTACAGGCCTCAGTTAGCATGTTGAATGTTGATGACAGTACAATTAGATTAGATTAGATTAGATAGATACTTTATTAATCTGTACAGGAAATTCACAGTTCCAGCAGCATCAACAGACTTAAGATAAGAGGTCGAATGCATGCAATAAGTACTGGGAATAATAATAAAAACACTACTGATAAAAAACACAGTGAAGAAACTTCAAGTCCAGTGCAAAGTGCAAAAATTAGAAAAAGACTGAATAAGTATGGCTTGTTTGGAAGGATTGCCAGGAGAAAGCCTCTTCTTTCTAAAAAGAACATGGCAACATGGCATAGATTTGCAAAATTGCATCTCAACAAACCACAAGACTTCTGGAACAATGTCCTTTGGACAGACGCAAGTCCTAAGTGGAGATGTTTGGCCATAATGCACCACATTTGGCAAAAACCACAAACACCTCATACCAACTGTCAAGCATGGAGATGGAGGAGTGATGATTTTGGCTTGTTTTGCAGCCATAGGACTTGGGCACCTTGCATTTTTTAAGAAAATAAACAGTTTGCTATCTCAACACAAACCAAACCTTGATCTTAACAATCCAGACATTCTCATAATCACACTGATGGGTAATCATCTATAGTCAGCAGATATAGTCAATATTTCAGGAATATAGCAGTGACTTTGTCTAATTCACCACTAGCTACTAGTACTAGTACTACTAGTTAGGTAGCTTACTACTTTATAGTGTCCTTAAACAGAAAGACCTATGGGTTGTGTCACAGCAACTGTATTCATATTTTTCTGCAGTTGATGATTCTGGCAATATTTTTTCAATGGTGCCAGGCTGGGTTAATAGATGAAATACAGCTGTAAAGCCTATAGTTCTCTCCTCTGACCATCACTGCTTTTTTGAAATTTATCTGACTTGGCAGTGGTCATCCATTTCTCTTGAGTTTCTGTGTCCTCTGCTCAGTAGTGGATCTGAGTATAACATCTGAGGTGTGTGTGGGATGTTAAATTGATTTCTCCAGTGGGAACATCGTTACACTGCACAGCCACAGGCCTCCCAGCAACACCACTGCAAACAACAAAGAAACATATGGCAGTGCTGCACATGAAAAGCCCCAGCGGCCTCTTTTTCAACATAATAGATATCTGTTCACAGCCTTAATAGGCAGATGCAGGTGTGGCAGCATGCACTGCAACTATCTTATTCTTACTTCCTACCTTTTATGGGTTACATTCAAAAATATCTTAACATGAGGTATCCTCAAAATGGCACTGAAACTTCAATTAGGAGTCTCCTCTTTAGATCTTTTCCTAAGGCAGCTGAGAGCGGCTTTTACAAAGATCCGATATCAACATCTTATCTCCTTTGGAGGTTGATGTAGCACATATCTTGGCAAACAGTGCCTTATTTTCACATTTAGCAGACACAGACCACATCAGTATTTATTTGGGGTTGTCTCTCTGGCTGTCTAATGAATACATCTAATTTTCATCCTCATTTTAGCTCCCCTTTGGTCTCCATCAACTCTTGAGAAACATATGAGGCTGTTTAGCTGCTAAACGCTCCTGTATATTAACCATCTAGTGGCTAACTTTGTCTTCTGCAAGTTCTGGTTTAGCAGGGTCTGCTGTAATCAGCAGCTAAGCTTGTCACATGCTGACAGAGCAAGAGACATCATCTCTAACACAGTGCTTTCTGTGTTTGTGTGTGTGTGTGTCTGTGTGTCTGTGTGTGTAGTTGGGGTACCCAGGGCGACTTCACCACCACCCAGCCGTTACCTGCTGTCAAAGTGAAGCTTTTCACTGAGAGCACAGGAGTGTTGGCTCTGGAAGATAAGGAGCTGGGGAGGGTAAGTAATGACTACAACAATTTTGCTTCATCTAAATAATTTCACTCTCAGTTATCCTGCAAAGCTCACACACATTGTTGTCATATTATTATGCCCAGGTTGTGCTCCACCCAACTCCTAACAGTCCAAAGCAGTCAGAGCTCCATAAGATGACTGTATCTAAAGGGTGTCCAGACAGTGACCTCAAGATTAAATTGGCTATTCGCATGGACAAACCACAAAACATGAAGCATTGTGGGTAAGTGACAGTAAGATTCTGCATGCTTGTGACCCCAAATGTTGTAAAATTAGACACATATTTTGCCCAGCGTGATGCTAGTTTCATACAGTGGCAGTCTTCCTGTCCAGCTCCAGTCCATTGTTTTCCCATCTCAGTGTCCAAGGATATGTAGGCATTAAAATAAGGTGTGGTCAGGTGCATTGTTGGTGCATTGCTATCTTATTATCAAGATAGTAATATGTGCCTTCATAAGCGGGTGCACAATGCATATACTCTCTGTTTCTTACACAAACAGAGATGCGCAGTAAAATTCATGTTGTGTGTTGCATAATATTGCTATGTGTCATGGAGGTTTGTTGGACATAAGTGAGGACACATTACAGGGCATTAGGAGGTGTGATGCTTAACTGCATGTAACGATGCCAGTGAACCCAAATACACCAGCAACAAAATGGATGAGGCGAGATCAGCTGGCAGAATAAGTTGCCATATTTGCCATTATAACAATGATCCACCAAGGTGTGAGTGCACCTGGTTTTAAAAGGGAATGGGAGAGGGCACACTGATTGGTTTATTACATATTATGCTCAAAACACATTATTATTACATGATTAATATTGTTTTTGCATCTACATCCTATATATCCTTGCAGTCACATACAGACCTTAAACCTTATTTGCTTTCCTCATTATCCCCTGTCCTAGATACCATTGCATCTGTAATCACCTCTGAGCCCTGTGTGATAGTGTGTTACTGGAGGTGTGTTGCCTAAAAGATAATGTTTTGCTTCCCTCCTATGGTGACCAGCTGTTACTACACATACTTTAATTTCCATGACAGTAAAAGTTTTGACACGATTCATTTTTCTTTTTCTTTCTTTCTTTCTTTCTTTCTTTCTTTCTTTCTTTTCCTTTTCTTTTTTGGAAGGGTATGGCCTCTGCAACATTTTATAGCAGTGAACTCATAGGGGAACAATTCAAGGCCAAATTACACGATTTTGAATTATGTAACTGTCTACAGTTTAACTTGTGAGGCAATAGAGAATTTTAATGCAATTAAAGGCCCTTCTTACCCTTAATACACCCACACACGTTTTCTTTTTTTTCCTGATTATTACCTATGTCAGGTCTAGGTAGCATGTACAAGTCATCTCTTATTAGTTTTATTGCAGTTGTTTGGATTGGACAACTTATACAAGTGCCTCTTCAAAAGATATTGCGATTAGAGACTGATAAATGGCAGGCAGACATTAATACGGTGATTAATTGCATCTGATATGACAAGACAAGATACCAGCTGTGGGATACCAGCTGTGCTCATGAAGTTTAGTCACTGAGCCTCATATAATTCTTGATGTAGCTCTGCACTTATTAAGTGTTCATGGCATTTAAATTCTTACAAGGTGGACCCTGAGAATCACAGCCAGGGGTGAGGATAGTTTTTTCCTTTTGTCAGCAGCACTCATTTTGTGTTCTCCCTTCATTGTGAGAAATGTATTTACACAGCAAGTGGATGAACAAAAATGGACTCAACACACAACAAGTGATTTAGAGTAGGGACAGTGATAATTTGGCTTGATGATTGTTGAGGGGATAGTAGGTTTAGATGAGTGAGAGACAGAGAGAGAGAGAGTGTTATGTTATGAGTGTTATGTTCAAAAAGCAGCAATGTTTCTCAAGGGTATACTATGCAGTTAAATGTGCTATAGAGTGAATAGAGAGTGGGAGTGCTGTTAGCAGGACCAAAGTAGTGAATCAGAGAAATAATAATAATAATAATAATAATAACAATAAGAAGAAGAAGGAGAAGTTCCATTCTAAACAAGAAATAAACACACCTACACCTCTGCACAATCCTGCAGGAAAATGCCACACTGCTGGATTTTGAATGAATGCAGCCCCAGCTCAGCCCCACCTTTGGTCAAACAGACACAGACCTGCAGCACTTTATACATCCATGACACCGACAGAGAGCACAGGAGAGAGAGGAAGCAGAGATGTAACCTGGTTGCTACATTTTTATAGAGTCCCTCACAACCTGACCACTGTTATTGGCTGGGGAATACACACCCACTGCTCAGAGCCTGCAGCCCAGAAATGTCCCAAACACAGAAAAATAAGATAAAAATAAGAAAATGAAGGCAGAAGATAAATCTCTGCAGATAAATACACTGTTGCACACGGTGGTTCATACATAATGACTGAGAGGGATTATGTTTTTTATGGGTCCATACATTGTTTTGTTTTGTTTTGTTTTGTTTTTTTAAGGAAAATTCTGCATATTCTACCATTAATGGCTGGGTTAATAAATTGGAGAGTTAAAATCCTTGCTCTGTGTCCATCCAGAAGGCATTTAGAGGGTGGGATTTATCCATTTGATTATTAAATTCAATTGTTTTGGCCAAAACATACTGATGATAATGCTCCGAGGCCTCATTGTGCCTTGGATTTCTGAAAAGCTGTTAGTTTAATTATGGGTGGTGGTTGAGCTGAGGGATTTGAACCAAGTTGAGAGTGGTTAGATTGGGAATCACTGAGAACTCAAAGTCGATTTTTAGTAGAGATCTTTTTTATAGTAATCAGCTTAACACTGATATTTGAAATAAGCACAGTGCACTTCATTCTTAGGAGAGAAAGCCTGTTGTCATAGCTCTCTATATGTACACTCATCTTGTGCACACGAATGATCTCGTTCGCATATTTGACTATTTTGTGCGCACGTTTTAAAAAATGTGACCATTCCGGGGCTCCGTAGCTAGATTTCATCAAGACTCGACGTGCAGGAACCACGTGCAATCGGATTAACGCGACCTGTGTTCATGATGGCAGAAAGAGATGAGCCAAAAACGTCCAAAAAAGAAAAAAAAAAAAGAAAAGAAAAAAGAGAAAGAATTAGAAAAAGGCAACGCTGTCTTCAAATGAACGTATGCAACAGCTACGAGAGTTAGCATGTCTAACTTCGCTGAAACACACTACAGGCTTGCTACTGCGGAGGATAGCAATTAACTGGTTAACATCAGCTAATTTCCTCACTAACGTTACTTCAAGTTCAAAATCACGAAGCTTCTTTTTGAAACAGGACGCTGGCTTTCTGGTGTTTTTGAGATTGTGTTGCACGGGCATGGAGAGAAGGGGGAGAAGAGAAAGTGCGAGTGTCGCGCATGTGATCCAGGTAAACCTTATATTTTGTTCAATGCGAAAAAATGTGTTTTTCTTACCAGGCATTTCAGTATAACTCATTTTAGAGTTGTTAGTGCAATACCTTAGCTCTGAAAAGAGCTCTAAAGCGGTATTTGCACGTGTTTGCAAGTGTGTCAAGTCAAGTGTAAGTGTACTGATTTCAGATGTGGGACACACTCACCCATGGCGTGGTGGTGCATAAATGTGCACTTAAATGCTTGTGACTGCAAGTGCTGGAGTTGGACAGATTTTGAGAGTGTTCAGGATAAGTTCTCTAGGCGTTACTGAGAGCTAGAACACTGCTGCTCTTATTCTATAAACATTCAGTGGAGTCTAACTGTTACTCATAGCACCCCTGGACAAGTGTTACCACCATTTAATTTTCACTCAAACTCAGCTAGGGTGTCACTGGCATTGCAGTGTAGTGTGAGCACTTGAATCTGGCCAGCTTCAAGACAGAAATGATGATTAAGGTGTTCTTTGGTTTAACTATCCACCACATGATAATGTATGCCTGCAGTTCAAGGCTGCAGTGCTGTGGATTGGAAATAAAATGTTGCTGTGTTTTATACACAATGGTGCGCACTCTCCCTGCTTCACAGCATTGCTCCTCTGTCTAGCTGTCAGGAGCTGCATGTCCGTCTTCCACCCTCCCTCCCTCCCCTCCATATGCTTTCTTCTGGCGCCTTTGAGGAGGCTTCTGGGCTGCCCTGTAAGATGCCCACACTGCCTCCCTGTACCAGTGGTTCCACTCTGCACAGCACCCAGGCAGGGCCCTCATGTGTCACCTCAAAGATGGTGGTTTATATAGTACGACAGGCAGAGGCAGCTCTGGGAGGGACCGCGGGGAAAGGCAGACTGAGGTAGACTGAGGCAAACTCACCAGAGACACCCATAGCAAGGCTAGGAGCAGCAGAGGCAGATCAAACTGGGGTCTTCACCCTCAGATGTTCTTTTACAATAAAAGCCCTCTTCCCATCCGCCTCTTTCTGCATCATGTTTTCATGTCAAAATCTCAACACAACAAGCCTTAGGACTTACAGAGGACACGTTTACTTTAGTATGAAGCAAAGATTATATATAGCATGCTGACTGCAACATTGTGCTGCATTTCTGAATGAGATAACAAGAAAATAATCTGGGATGATTTTTTTTTGTTTTTGATCTTTTTTTGCTAAACTCATGAGTGTGACAAGCAATGAATGATTTCCAGAGAAACTAATCATATCATATTCTGAATTGCACAGAAATTACATAAGATTTAGCTTCACTTTGTGTTCTACTTCTTTAGTCCCCATTAATAATCATCACATCACGGGTACAGTTTCCCAAGGCCCTGATCCCCAGTCTATCATAGTGCTGACATGTAGAGACAAACAACCATGTCTTTGGACTGTGGGAGAAAACTGGAACCCTCTTGCTGAGGGGTGACGGTGCTAACCACTGCAACATTGCAACATTTGGTAATGTTGATGTCATCAGTATTACACTATTTTAAAATAAATGTATTGTGAATTATTTTTTTTATAATATTGGCCAACCCTAGGTATGAAAGTTAGGTAGCTGTGACAGTCACACTTCTTGCTGGTTCATCTTGGGAACACTGAAAGCTTTAGAATTGGTTTTATTCTCTTGCCCTGATCTGTACCTCACCACCATTTTATCATGGAGGTCTACAGAGAGTTCTTTGGATGTCGTGGCTTGGTTTTTTACCTGACATGCAGTGTGGATTGTGTGTCTTTGTAAACTGTGCCCAGTTGTAGCAGTAGGACAATCAAGTTCTAGACACAATCAAGTTCTAGACACATCTCAAACCAAGAGAATGCATTTACATCTGAGATTTAAGTTTAAATTTTTAATAAATTTGTAAAAATTCAGTTTTCACTTTGTCACGATGGATCATTGAGTGTGCGTTGATGGGCAAAAATGGCAATTTTATCAATTTAAAATGAAATCTACAACTCAATAAAGTGCAAAAAGTGAAGGAGTCTTAACACAAGTCACGTGGTTTATAGGCACACCTAAATGGAACATCAACACTGCTAGTTTCATTAATTACACCTATGTTGGGTAAGTGTCAGCTTAGACAAAAACACCAAATAAAGAACAGGACAATGAGATGTAAAATCTGTAATGCTCAGAGTTTTTTAAAGAAGCGATGTGACTGGTTGCAGTAATAACATTTTACCAGGAGATGTCAGTAAATGCTTAACACTACCACCTCATACATCCTTTCTGTAGATTTGTCCTAGTGCATCAGAACTCCTGGCAGTCCTGGCAAAGCAGGAAAAAACCCCAAAACGCTTGATTCAGCTGCATAAAGGTCACACTGAGAAATCTCTGTTAATGTTTATTTTGTCTAAATTACTGTTTGTTTGCATCCCACAGATATCTTTGGGCCATTGGCAAAAATGTGTGGAAAAGATGGAAGAAAAGATTCTTTGTGCTGGTTCAGGTAAGCTCAGATAATACAGTCATACTAAACTTGTTTTATTTCCTACAAGATAGGAAGTCACACAGTGTATTATATAGTAAAACAACCAACCAAAAAAATTGATTCAGTATATACAGTGGTCATATGAGGTCTTTTGAATGCACAGTGGCATCACTAAAGTGTTGAGGTTTCCCAGGTATGGAAAGAAATGTATTTCTAATGAACTTGCACTCATTATGGCTGTGACAGCTGTAAGTCTTCATGCAGTAAGTCTCTGGATCCACCCAGAGTCTTTTCCTATGCAGATGGGGTCGCTGAAGGTTTACTGGACTGATATTTTGATCTTTGTCTAATACAATTTATTAAGATAAATGAAATAGTTTGAAATGTAGCATTAGAGCATACTGAACATGACATCATGTGCAACCAGGACTGAAGTTCTTTCTAATCAAATTAAGGTAGACGGAAAATAACTTGTTTATGTTGTTATATGTTGTCTGTTACACTGGTAAGCAGTTTACCCAGTGTGACCAAGTAATACAGTCAGATTGTCCAAGTTCTGGCACAGGTTTGGATGTTTCACCAAACAAGTTGTTGAAGTCTTTTCTTTCCCCTCACAAATTATGACCACTTCTTGAACCAGCAATTGCTTTTGTGTAGAGAACTACAAAAGAGTCAGGACAGGTTGAGGTGATAATTTCATATTTGTAGTGCCATTAATATCTTACAGCGAGAGTGTCCACAAATTGTCATGTTTTCTTGATCTTTGCTCTCTGTTAGAATTTTCAAGCGACAAGATCAAATTTTTTGACTTAAGTGAACGCATAGCGAGCTCCATAACCTGATCACACCCAACCGAGAACCGTGGACAGCCTTCAACATGAGCTCTGCTTTATGGCTATAATATTTTCATTGGCCACATGTTATGTGTGCAGCGAGAAAGAGAGATGCAGCCAAGCTGTCTTCTTTTGGCTGTCAGGGGAATGATGGAGAGGCCAAGCAGGCTTTTGTCAGGAGATGGGGGTGGGGTGTGTGCGTGTGTGTGCGTGTGTGTGTGGAGAGGTGGTGGAAGCGGCCATTTCCTGGTGGCTCTGCATTAGGAAGTGGGCAGCAGGCGGGGGGTGGTGGTGGTGGTGGGGGCAGGGGGGTGGCCTGTCTCTTGTGCACTGGAGAGGATATGTCTCAGAGCTACAAGTTGACAGGGGATTGACAAAGTCGAGTGAACACTAGCTGGCCTAACACTCGCAGCTAGAAAAGCCTGAGCGCCGCCAACTTGAAGCCTTTCATTTGCTCCCAGCTAAATATATAGCAAGTGACAAATAAACTGGTCAATAAACTGCACACTCGTGTATGTGTATGTGTATGTGTACGTGTATGTGTATGTGTGTGTGTGTGAGAGAGAGAGAGAGAGTGGGTAGGTGGTTGGGTGTGTTTGCTTGTATGTCTCTCTGTGTATGAGCATGGATGTTTGTTTTGAGGAGCAGACACTATCTGGTTCACACTGTGTGTTTGAGGTTGCATTTTAGAGACAGCTCCTACAAAGTCTTGTAAGTAAGTACTGACTGTTGACGTTGCTCATGTTGTCTTTATCACTTAAAACCTTAAATGGATCAAAAAATATTAATTAACTTGATTAATATATTTTGTAATGACTGTCTCAAAATACAACCCTGAGACACCCCTAACAAAACAATACAGAATTTCAGAGTTAGTTTTTTTTCTGAGTTACAATGTGTTTTAGAGAAGATAAATAATAAAGAATAAATCAGGAATAAAGAGATGACCATGCAAGTTAGAAAGATATTGATGGAACAAAAATCAGATGAGAGAGATATAAAGGTTGGTTTAACGCTGGTTTAACAAACTCAACAGTTGGGTACAAAAAGCAGGTGCACACAGGAAAAGTAGAATATTGTAGTTTACAAGCTGGTAGACTGAGGTCTTGTGGGAAAAAAACTCTTTATGCCTGCACAGCAATTAAGAATGATCTCCAGGTCAGTGGTAAAGAGAGGACTTGAATATGACCATAACCTCGGAGGATTTAGAGGTATACGGGAGCTTTCTGTGCTCAGACTCAGACAAATGCGTCAAAACCCAGTGGATGATATTTCATCATTTAGCAGGCTGAGTCAATCACCTGATCTCAGTCAGACTGAGCTGCATCCCAGTTTTTGAAGAGCAGGCCAGTGAGAGCTGAAGGTGGCTGCAGTGAAGCCTGGGAGAGCACCAGCAGGGAAGATACAAAGACTCTGCTGATGTCTGTTGGTTGAAGACTTCAGGCAGTCATTGACAGCAAAAGATTTTCCACAAAATTTTAAATATGATTTTATTTGACTTCATGTATATCTGCCCAGTTCCGTTTGAACCTTTGCAATCTGGGCACAATGTGTTAAAAGGGCTGTATCTCTCACACATTTCTTTCTAAAGCTGAGATTTGGCACTTTAATATGAATTACAGTAGAATAGGATAGGATAGAAATACAAAGATATACAGTCCTTCACCTTGGTTTCTTCTAATGTAGATAATGAACACATGCATATGCTATTTCAAACAGCAGGTACATAAGTAGTAGAGTCCTTATCTTAAGAGCGAGAAATATTTTAGGGTCAGAAAAGCTTGATTGACTAATCAGAAAAAAATATAAATGTGTAATCAAAGCAGCTAGCGTAGGAGGTGTCACTTTTGTATTAGATGTGTCTGATTATGTCAATAACTGTGAAAGACAACTTTCAGATTCCAATTTTTTTTATTAGAAATTATCCAGTAATCCTACTAATGTTATATTGATACCACAGGAGGGCGGCACTGAAACTACCATATGATGTATTTGCTGGTTAAATGTGAAAATGAAACACCTTTAAACTCACGTGTCGCAGCCTTTTCTGAGATTATACCCTCCCGTAATTATTTTACTTTTACAGATGATTTTTTTTTTTTTCAATGATTAAAAAGTATTTCAGTGAGGAAACACAATCACACTAGTATCCCTGAAAGAAATGCCTTGGTGATTACACAGTTCTAAATACAAACAAAGGTTACAGCACTGTTACTTTTTATTCCATGAACTTAAAAAATGAAACAAACTGTATGTGCAAAAGCTTGGGCACAAACTGTCATCAGTTGACAATTGTTAGAAACAGCTGTTGACCTGCTTTACCAGCCTTAATGAATTAATTAAAGACTAATTAATTAATTAATAGTAGCAGCCAGTGGTAGCAAAGAGCATGTTGTTAACACTTAGTTGGCAGCAAAAGCAGCCTACTGCATTCAGACGTCACAGACACCAGATTGTAACCACCTTTCAAGAACATATTAAGAAAATATAATAAGAATGAAAAACTCTGTTAATAATTAATAATTGCTCAGCAAATTCCAGGTTAACAGGAATGGCTCACAGAGCCTTTTTTTTTAAAGAAAGCTAAAAGAAAAATATGAAAACAAAATCAATCTTACTATGTGCTAATAATGGTATACACACATGTATGATTGTATGCCCATTTGTTCATGTCATTATCCATTTTCATTTGTTTGGTACATTCAAATACTTGCTATGAGCTAGTTTTAGGCTAAGTTTCTTGTTAATAAAATGTACAAATGCACCAATCAGCCACAACATTGAAACCATCAATCATTTCCTCCCTCTGTCTCTTCTCATTCCTCCCTCTGTGTGTCCATTCTCCCTCTTTCCTTTATCTTCTACTTCTGCCTCATTTTCCCATCCTCCCATCTTTCTTCTCCCTGTTATTTAGCACTTGCCTGTCACCTCCTCCTTCCTCATCTGCCAGCCCTCCTCTCTGTCCTTAAATAACCCCTCCTCCTCTCCCAATCCATTAGTTCATAAGTACAGTGGTTGTGGCCTAAGTCGCCCGTCCTCAGAACATCCAGGTGTGTTCATGGTGGACTGAATGTAGTCACACATTTGTATACATCTTTCCACATCTGCCCATATCTGTCTTTCAATTCAGTTCACTTCAGTTTATGTCAGTTCATTTCATTTTAATTTGGCTTATTTCACCTCATTTTTAGTTCACTTCAGTTCTATTCATTTTATTGAGATCACTTCATTTCAATTCAATAGGTTCAATTCTATTTAATTTTTATGTCAGTTCCGTTCAGCTCAGTTCATTTCAGGTTAATTCATTTAATTAAGTCAAATGATTTTAATTAATTTTAATTCATTTCAGACTAGTTCACTACAGTTACCTTCAGTTTGATTCAGCCCATTTCAGCTCTGTCAAATTAAACTTAAATTCACTCCAAAGTCAAATCATTTAAATTCATTTCCATTCAATTAATTTAAAATGAAGTCTTTAATTAAGCTAACAGTATATATTTCTAGTAACAGCATAAATTCTCTGTTTCAAACCTATGTATATGTATGTGTATTTTTGGATCTTATTGAAAATACCACCCCATGTCAGGGTTTAGATAGAAAGTTTTGCTTTTGGCCTCTAAAGTTTGTTTGTGAACACACATGCCACATCCAGCAAATCATCTCCAGGATTCATATCCATGTGTTTCCTGTGATGATGTGAACATAAACGACTGCAGCAATCCCCTTCACTCTCTCTTCCTTTTTCATTCTTCATCGCTGTCTCTCCATCTCTCCTCTCTGTTGACTGACAGCTGAAAGAGCGAGAGGGGGAGACAGAGAGAGAGAGAGAGAGAGAGAGAGAGAGAGAAAGAGAGACTGGGAGAAAGGAAGCTGGTGTTTTGGGGTATGGGTATAAGGGGGGGTCGGTAGTTTAGACTCTGATTTGCCTTTGCGGTGTCCTGGAGGCCAGGGAGCTGCTGGAGAGTTGGTGCGGTTCCCTCCATCCCTTACTTGGCCTCAGGTCTCATCAGTGCTGTCGTGAGGAATCTCATTTGTCACACACATGGAGGGAAATCCAACACACACACACACACACACACACACACACACACAGTGCAGCTGCAGCTAAAGTGAGAGCTGCCACTTGCAGCGGCAGAGGTGGCGACAGCACCGGATTGGCCAGGCCTGGTGATTTGTGACGACAGGCTGGTATGACTGGCAGCTACAGTAGCAGGAGGCCAGCTACAGCTAGTAACAGAGTGTCACTACACTTCCTTTTACCAGCACATGGAGCAGTGTCAAGACCACAGGTACTAACCCAAACCACTAAAACCACCAGTTCCACTAATTATTATTATGATATTTATATCATTGAATGTGTAAAGCCCTATGAGTTTCAAGCACAGGTTACACTACATTTCGCAATACGAAAGTGTTGGATGGAACAAACAGTTCTCTGTAGTTGTCCTGATGGTGGCACTAAAGTAGAACTCGGGGTCATTCAAATCAAAAGTTCATCCTCTGGGAGCATGAAACCTTACAGCTGAAGTGGTATGTTTTCTGTGTGAAAGTGGAGTTTTTAGGTGATGGTGACACACAAAGAAAGGCAAGGGATATGCTAAATACATTAAAGTAATACTTGCTAACTAGCAATCAACATATTTAATTTAAGCACCTTTAAACCTGGATCTTTTCTAGGACCTTGTGTTTTATGGATGACATACTATAAAGCTTGAGCTTGTAAGAATGTTGTAGGTTCAGCGCTGCTGTGTCTCAGTACAACCTCACAGAGCTGCTGGTATGACTGTAGTTTTGCATGTTTCTATACATACCACGTTTGGGGTTATGTGTATGCAGGTACGTTCCACACATGCGCACTTGAAAGAATGATGCTTATCTTCTGACAACATGAGGAAGAGCTTCTTCAGAATATGACCAAGCATGTGGAACACAGTATATACAGTGCATACAGTGCACAAAACAAGCATCCAGCTTACTTCTCTGGTGCATGCGTAAGGTGTACAGCCCACAAGATGACAAATTTTAGGTTTCTGACCTTCGCGCACATGGACACATTTACAGTTTGTCACAGACTTATACAGTATATGCTACATGTAATATGCACATGACAGTCCTTCAAACAGAAACGTGAAATGAAACTCAATGGGCAGCGTTGAGTGTGGGGTTAAAGAGATAGATCTATATATAGCACCATCTAAAAGTGTAACACAGATGTTATAATGAAAATTTAAAAAAAAATCTGGATTGCTAATTGCTTAAAGATGCAATATCCAAACTGCAGCAGCAGTTAATTCATCAAAACTTCACTACTACTTCTGGTATTCACTATTGTATATTCATTATATCATTATTAATAAGGTCATCCCGGATTTTGGAAGAGAGGATTTTAGTCCTGTGATGCATTTACATGCGGTCAGATATGTGCGAAAAACAAAAGACCTGTTTTGCGAGTAATGCACTGGCAGCTTTTAGCGTTGGAAACATGTTGGGGGGGGGATGTTAATGATAAACATTTCATATGTATTGTTATGTAATTTTATATCATTTAAACATTTACAGACTTTGCTTAGATAAAGTTAGTTATATAAGTCATGTTAAAGATTTCAGGTGTTTCTAATTCAGATGATTGTTGTTTTGCTCAATTCATCTTGGTCCTGACATGTTGTATTGGTCTCCTGGAGAGAGATTGAAAAGATGTGCCTTGACATGGCTTAGTGACATGACTTCACATATCTTTCTGTGTGAAATTGGAAAATATGACATTTCTCTTATAATAAATATGTCTGTCTAAATATGATTTTTTAAATTATTATTTAAATATTTATCTCTAAAATGTTTATATTTCATTTGGACGTAAGGTATTAATAAAAGGAGACTGATCGTCTGTGCTGCTGCTTAGTCTGACCCATCGTTCTATTTTACTGTCAGGTGACCTCTAATGGAGGTGGTAATAATGATGGGAGAAAAGGAAGGAAGTCGGTTGATATAGTATGAGGAGAAAAGTTCACATTAGGAGGAGGCGGAGGGATGAAGTGGATGGATGGGCCACACAGTTCCCTTGTGAAACCAATAATGGATATTGTTTCTTTTATCTGTGACCATTCTACAGCCTTAATGATGTTTTTATTGTTGTAATGAAGATCCTTTAAGCTTAAGGAAGTACTTATTTTCAACTCAAACCATGATATTTTCCTATACCTAACCAAGGTCAACTTTTTTTATGCCTAAACCTAAACAAACCATAACCATTCCATCCGCCTAACTGTGTGTTTATAATAGTAACCATGGTGGGACATGTTAGAGAGCAGAGACAAATTACCTATATAGTTGTTGAGGTTGGAGGGCTTGTTTTTAAAAAAGTATTGCAATGACAAAATGTCAGTAAAATATTGAAGTTAATTGTAGCTGAAGTTTAGAGAGGTGTGGTGTATTAATTACTGATACATTTTTTAGAAGACGTTTTTACTCTGAGGGACAGTTAGAACTGAGGAAGGGATTTGTAGTATAGTGTGATTAACAGCTGACATATATAATGTATTCTCCTGTCATTTGACTGATGAGCCAACATGTCTTCTCTATGTGATTGGTGCAGGTGAGTCAATACACCTTTGCCATGTGCAGCTACAGAGAGAAGAAGGCTGAACCTGTGGAGCTCCTGCAGCTGGATGGCTACACTGTGGACTACACTGACCCCAGCCAGGTAACAGTAACTACTTCACACAGCTGTGCAGTACATGAAAACAAGCAATTCAGATGAAGGAAAAGTGTCATAATATTAGGTGCAGATTTGTTGTTAAAGCCCCGACACAGCTGTCGTCCACCCACACAAATATGGCACACACTTAAAGTGGCAAGAAAAGATACCCCTATGGAAATCAGGTTTTCTGCACTAATTGGTTATAAAATGTGATCTGACCTTCATCTAAGTTACAGGTATAGACAGATACAATGTGCTTAAGCTAATAATGCACAAACAATTCTAATCTTTTGAGTTTATTGAACACACTCATTTGACGCGAGTCCTGATGGGGAAAGTAAGTGAACTCTTGGACTTTATTATTGATCAAACCTGATGTGGCAGCCATAACCTC
>NW_026118073.1:0-41605 GCF_001640805.2 Lates calcarifer
ATAAGGAAGAGATAGAGGAATAAAAGGTAAAGGAAAAAGCCGCAGATTTGGTCAAAGCCCTCTGGGAGGCGGTTTTAGACGGGCCAAAAATCCTGGAAAATCACTAGGTGAATTTCAGGTCAGTTCAAGGAACTGGGGTGTAGAGTGTAAAATTCAATTGTAAGTTCCCACTCGAACACTAGTTGACGAAACAGTGTCTGAAGCAGCCTCTCATTGAATATCTACACCTCATGAGGTAGCATAAATTTAGAAGGAAACTAAGAGAAAAGGAGCGGCAGAAAAGCATGCTATAGGATAAAGTATGAATGAGTAGATTTTTGAGAATGTAGGATTGGATGTTGTTTGTGTTTTGGGATGAAGTTGACTCTGCTGTGTTTTGTGAATCCTTTTTGTGTCCCTGTTGAGTGAGTAGTGTCTGTGTGTGCGTGTGTGTGGAGCTGTGTCTCAGCTGTGTGTGAAAGGCTGCAAGCATGGGATGGTTTATGGGGTTTATGTTAAGGTGACAGACTTTATATTGAACAGACACATATAGGTTGTGGTTGAAAATAGGAGATATAGTAATGTATAAGGGAAGATATTTTGTCTGATATGGATAAGATTTATGAGTTTTTGAGAGAGGACGTTTTTATGATTAAAACCTATGAGCTTCTTTTTAAGAAGACGTTCTTTTATTGATAAAGTGTATGAGCCTCTTTCAAAAAGATGTTTTTGTTATTGATAAAATATATGAGCCTCTTTCGAGGGGACTTTTGATATTGTTAAAAATATATGAGCCTTTTTTGGGGGACAGTTTGAATAAAAACTATGAGCCTTTTTTAAGGACGTTTTTGGGAAAAAAGAGAGAAGAGGGAGAACTTATGAGCCCCCAAAAGGACATAGAAAGAATAGGAGGATGTTTTGTGTGGGTATAAAAAACTTAAAGAGAAATAAAAGAATAGTAGGAGATACAGTTCATGGATGATAATGTATTAATGAAAGAATTAAGATGTTAGAGTGACCTGTGTGTTGGTAGGTAATGTGTCTAATGTGTGAGAGTTGGGGAGAAGGAAAAAGAGGTGGAGTGCTCCAGGATGCAGAAGGATGGCAGCTGGCCAAGGTGTCATGTGGATTGAGGTTTGCTGACAATAGTGTGTGCAGCTTCTGAATCCAGTCTGCTCAAGGCCAGTGTAGTTTTATCCACAAACTCTTTTCTACAAATACCTGCATTTTAAACATATGCGTTATATAGGTATAACATATCATATGTTGTAGTTGTTTAAAGGAGAAGCTTGGCAATGGACTGACTTGTTAATGCATTTAATCAATAGACTAGAATTATTTGGGTCAAATGCTGTTAAGAGCAGAGTGGCAAATGTGAGTTTTATTGTCTGTGGTGATTTGAGTGGTGTTGAGGATTGAACACACTTGGTAATAGTTGGTCCCTTGGAGGAGCGTGTGATCTTTTGAGCCCTATATAGGATTGGACGTTTGTTGAAGAAATATTTGAGGGAACTTTACACATAATTTGGAAGATTAATTGTGTGGTTAGTTGATATCATATGTCGACTTAAGTGTTGTACATCCATTGTTATATTGATTGAGTTTTTTGGTTCCTTTGGAGTTGGCAAATTTATTGATTGTGGTAAAATAGTGATTTAAAATAAAATAAAATAGATAAATAAAATAGGGAGAAGTAGGTTAAGTATTTAGAAGTAGTTTTAGTAATCAGTTTAAATTTACAATGAAGGGAGCTACTACAATGTCAGAGAAGGATATTAAAAATTCAGAGAGTAATTACCCCTGTTGATGTAGTACAGAAGAATAATCCTTTAGTCAAAGATATTGCGAAGATATCGGAGAAATGGCATAAGCGTTGGCCTGAAATTGACCAACTATGGCCAGTGGTAGGGACTCTTAACCCAGATGTAATTAAAATAATGCATGTGCTTGTGTCTACATATAAGGCGGAACAAAAGAAGGGTAAGAAAGGAGAAAAACGTAAAGAAAAGAGACAAGTGGAGCTTGGTGTTCTTCAGTTGTTTGAAAATGAGGGACAGAAATTGATAAAGGCTGCAAAAGAAAAGAGAGATAGAGGTGTAGAGGAAATAAGAAAGAATGCAAAGGAAACAGAAAAATTAATGGCAGAGATTAATACACCCTTCTCACATGTGGATTCAACGAAGAAACCCCCACCTTATGAGAAGAAGGTGAAGTTTGAGGAAGTTTATCCCCAGCTCCCAGTGATCTCTCAGGGGGTAATTATCAGATTAAAGATGAGAATGATAGAGTTATAGAAGTGGGACAAGCGGAGACGACTATAACGATGTATTCAAGTTCTGACAGTAAGAGGAAGACAATAAGTGTGGGAGCTAAGGATGATCAGAGTGACTTGGAAGACATTGTGGGTAGATATGATCCTAAAGTCAAAAGGATGGTTGGCTAGAGCGGAAAGAAGAGGAGAAACATGGACGACAGAGGACTCGGAAGATGATAGCTCTAGTGAAAGTGAGAATGGAGGCAGTGATTGGGAGGAGCAAGTTCCTTTGCCTTCAAGAGGTTTTTTCCCTGCGGCAACTAGCACTGGAATGGAAGAGGCCTTACAAGAGGTTGAGAAAAGTATAAATCAATGCCTTTCGCATCTCTATGAGTTGTCTAGACCAGAGGATCAGAAAGTATGGGAGAGTCAATTAAAGTGGTTAAAGACACAGAAGAAAACTTTGCGGAAGAAGATTTCCCAAAAATTAGGGAAAAGATATTCACTGCGCCCAAGAAAAGGGAAAATGTGTCCAGTGGTTGTTCGAGGACAGAATTTGGAATACAAGCCTTGGCAGAATACAGATATGTCAGATATACTTGAGAAGTTACCTACTCTTCAAGATGGAGCACATCCTTGGATTTCAAAGCTGGAAGAGATTATGGTGGGAACACAAGCTGCCATGGGAGATATTAAGAGACTTTTGGCTAGTCTCCTAGGGGTTCCAGCTATGGAAGAGATTCTACAGAAAGCGGGACTTGACCGATATATAGGGACTGCTGTGAATGATCCGGAGCTGTTTGCAGCAAGTAGAGGTCGAGTGTGGAGAGTGTTGAAAGATACTTTTCCCACTAATGTACATCCTGATAATATTCTGATTGAGCCATTAGGACAGGGAAGAAAATCCGAGGGCCTATGTGTCAAGAGCCCATCAGGTGTGGAGAAATGTCACAGGAAATGATCCGGATTTGAATTGAATGGAGCCAGTCAATTTTGCGGGCTAAAATACAGAAGGGGCTGCCCTTACCAGTGAGGAGCAAATTGGCAGAGGTGGTTGGTCTTGGAAGTATGACAAAGAATGTCTATGCGGATCATATAGCCCATCAAGTGGAGCTATATAGGAAAAAGAAACATGATCAGAAAGAGCAGGATCGAGAGATCCTTAGGAAACTTAATCAAATAGAGGTTAGCGGAAGGTAAGCGAGTGATGAGATATACATCGATTCCGCATATGCATATACTGAATGTCATTTGTGTGGATCAGTGTGGAAGAGCTGAGAGTTTAAGAAAATAGATGGTTCTCCAATGCAGTATTATGCTTAAATAATGAAACTGTTGCATGTGAAGATAAATCAGCTGAAGGTCAGAGATCTATGTTCAGGTTTTTGTGTAGAGAGATCATAAGCAGGTGGGGACTTCCAGGTTGGATACTCTCAGATAAAGGGAAAGAGTTTATGGATAAAATGGTGAAATTGATTTAGTAAAATTGGGAATTAGATGGTTTGGAGCAATTTATCATCCACAAAGCCAAAGGATAGAGAGAGAGGAGTGAGATATGCAAAGAAGATTTTGATGTGAAGGTTGTGTGTATATTGAATTTTGAAGGATTGTGGTATGTGAGTTGTTTGAAAGAAAGCTGAAGCAAGTTTATGAAAGAGAAGGGAAGTGATATAGATGGAGATGAAAGAGTATTGATAGAAGGTGAACTGTTGGAGACATATCTGTTTTGAATATTCATATCTCATTATAGTTTTGATATTTCTTATTGTTTTATCCTTTCACTCTATAGAGTGATATGATAAAAGGGGGGAAATGGAAAATGTGATTTATAATCTGAAATGATAGGATATTGTGAATTTTACATTTACTTATAGGATCATGATCTGCATTTGATGTTTTAATTTACATCTTTTGTTTGGTACAAGATACTGGTTGGTGTTTTCTTTCTTCCAGAACAGTATTGGGGGGAAAGGATCACTATGGGACAATAAGAATGGACTGGAGGACCTCTGAACAAGGATACTGTGATGCAATATTCGGAGTCAACACTTCATCGACACAACAGTGACAGTCGACGCTGCTGAGGAGCTGTTGTGGGATGTTTGATTTAGTTTTTGATTTTCTACATTGTATGAGTAATACTTAAACTGTGTGACATTTTCTTAGGTTGAAATTGTTGAAGGAAGATGTCTTCTGTTGTGGGGTAAATGCATTGGGACCTCAGATGGTTTCTTTCTTTTTCTGATGCCTAGGGAAATTGGGGCTAGGCAGGGAAAGGTCCATTGGAAGGTGCGATGGGTCGACCAGCCTGAAAGTGGACATTGTTTGGATTTTATTTTCTGAGGGTTCCATATGTACTTGCCTGAAGTTATATCCTTGTATTAATGATGAAATTTCTCCTTCTAATTGGTTTGGAGTACTATAAAGTGGTCGCCTGGGGCAGAGGGGCCGTGAGAGAATTTTCCTGTCTAGATTGTTTGATGGAAATTTCAGGAAAGATAGCTGGCTTGACAGGTTTTTCGCTCTCACACTCCATAAAGTTATGTTTATGCTTCCCAAAGCATATGTAGGAGGAATGTATACTAATATTACTGTAAACATGTATGTTTTATTCTTTATTTTTCGAGGCTAGGTAGCCTCGAAGGGGGGGAATTATGTAGTATACAGGATGTTTTATGTATGTTTTTGTCTTTTTGGAATGTCTGAGGGTTTCCAGATACTTTCACTTTTTACGAGTTTCCTACGTCTGAGTTAGCCCTTGGGGGTTTATGTTTAGGATAAGAGTTAAGAATGTGACCCCCAGACTAGTAGGGGTTAAAGGTGAGGGTTTCCTCTCACCCATCTTCTTCTTCTTGACAGTGAAGGCATTGATTAAGGTCCAGATGTCTCCTATGAACCATGTAAACAACCAATGTATATATACTGGTGTTTAGAGCTGTTAGGTAGAGAGATCCATATTGGCTCGGATCCTCTCACAGGCTACTGCAGTGCTTGTCCGATGCTGAACTACTTTGTAATAAACTTCTATATACAAGTAAGTCAGTGTCAGCGGAGATCTTCTCTTCATCATCTTCACATCAACATCACAATCAAATATACCACAGGTTGAAACCATAATTTCCTATCCGGAGAGCCTTTCCCTCTTTTGTGCACTGTATGCAAGCTCATTCGGTGAATAAGCGGTTTTCCCAGCGTTTTGAGGCTTATTCAGCTCAGAATGGCTTAATACTGCATTATCTGACCAGGACAAGACAAACTAAGAACTCAGCCACACGGACATGAAAGTTTCCTAATTTCTATTATAATAAACAAACATTATGGTTGAAACCATAATTTCCTGTCGGCAGAGCCTTTCCCTCTTTTGTGCACTGTATGCAATCTGAGAGTGTGAATAAGCGGTTTTCCCAGCGTTTTGAGGCTTATTCAGCTCAGAATGGCTTAATACTGCTATATCTGATCAGGACAAGACAAACTAAGAACTCAGCCACACGGACATGAAAGTTTCCTAATTTCTATTATAATAAACAAACATTATGGTTGAAACCATAATTTCCTGTCGGCAGAGCCTTTCCCTCTTTTGTGCACTGTATGCAATCTGCAGAGTGTGAATAAGCGGTTTTCCCAGCGTTTTGAGGCTTATTCAGCTCAGAATGGCTTAATACTGCATTATCTGACCAGGACAAGACAAACTAAGCACTCAGCCACACGGACATGAAAGTTGTCCTTACTTTACAATATTAGTAAACAAACATTATGGTTGAAACCATAATTCCTGTCGGCAGAGCCTTTCCCTCTTTTGTGCACTGTATGCAAGCTCATTCGTGAATAAGCGGTTTTTCCCAGCGTTTTGAGGCTTATTCAGCTCAGAATGGCTTAATACTGCATATCTGACCAGGAAAGACAAACTAAGAACTCAGCCACACGGACATGAAAGTTTTACTTTCAATAAGTAAACAAACATTATGGTTGAAACCATAATTTCCTGTCGGCAGAGCCTTCCCTCTTTTGTGCACTGTATGCAATCTGAGAGTGTGAATAAGCGGTTTTCCCCAGCGTTTTGAGGCTTATTCAGCTCAGAATGGCTTAATACTGCTATATCTGACCAGGACAAGACAAACTAAGAACTCAGCCACACGGACATGAAAGTTGTTTACTTTACAATATTAGTAAACAAACATTATGGTTGAAACCATAATTTCCTGTCGGCAGAGCCTTTCCCTCTTTTGTGCACTGTATGCAATCTGAGAGTGTGAATAAGCGGTTTTCCCAGCGTTTTGAGGCTTATTCAGCTCAGAATGGCTTAATACTGCTATATCTGACCAGGACAAGACAAACTAAGAACTCAGCCACACGGACATGAAAGTTGTTTACTTTACAATATTAGTAAACAAACATTATGGTTGAAACCATAATTCCTGTCGGCAGAGCCTTTCCCTCTTTTGTGCACTGTATGCAATCTGAGAGTGTGAATAAGCGGTTTTCCCAGCGTTTTGAGGCTTATTCAGCTCAGAATGGCTTAATACTGCTATATCTGACCAGGACAGACAACTAAGCACTCAGCCACACGGACATGAAAGTTGTTTACTTTACAATATTAGTAAACAAACATTATGGTTGAAACATAATTTCCTGTCGAGAGCCTTTTCCCTCTTTTGTGCACTGTATGCAATAGCTCATTCGGAAATAAGCGGTTTCCCAGCGTTTTGAGGCTTATTCAGCTCAGAATGGCTTAATACTGCTATATCGACCAGGACAAGACAAACTAAGCACTCAGCCACACGGACATGAAAGTTTTTACTTTACAATATTAGTAAACAAACATTATGGTTGAAACCATAATTTCCTGTCGGCAGAGCCTTTCCCTCTTTTGTGCACTGTATGCAATCTGAGAGTGTGAATAAGCGGTTTTCCCAGCGTTTTGAGGCTTATTCAGCTCAGAATGGCTTAATACTGCTATATCTGACCAGGACAAGACAAACTAAGCACTCAGCCACACGGACATGAAAGTTTTAATTTCTATTATAATAAACAAACATTATGGTTGAAACCATAATTTCCTGTCGGCAGAGCCTTTCCCTCTTTTGTGCACTGTATGCAATCTGAGAGTGTGAATAAGCGGTTTTCCCAGCGTTTTGAGGCTTATTCAGCTCAGAATGGCTTAATACTGCTATATCTGACCAGGACAAGACAAACTAAGCACTCAGCCACACGGACATGAAAGTTTTATTTTCAATATTATAAACAAACATTATGGTTGAAACCATAATTTCCTGTCGGAGAGCCTTTCCCTCTTTTGTGCACTGTATGCAATCTGAGTGTGAATAAGCGGTTTTCCCAGCGTTTTGAGGCTTATTCAGCTCAGAATGGCTTAATACTGCTATATCTGACCAGGACAAGACAAACTAAGCACTCAGCCACACGGACATGAAAGTTGTTTACTTTACAATATTAGTAAACAAACATTATGGTTGAAACCATAATTTCCTGTCGGCAGAGCCTTTCCCTCTTTTGTGCACTGTATGCAATCTGAGAGTGTGAATAAGCGGTTTTCCCAGCGTTTTGAGGCTTATTCAGCTCAGAATGGCTTAATACTGCTATATCTGACCAGGACAAGACAAACTAAGCACTCAGCCACACGGACATGAAAGTTTTTAATTTCTATTATAATAAACAAACATTATGGTTGAAACCATAATTTCCTGTCGGCAGAGCCTTTCCCTCTTTTGTGCACTGTATGCAATCTGAGAGTGTGAATAAGCGGTTTTCCCAGCGTTTTGAGGCTTATTCAGCTCAGAATGGCTTAATACTGCTATATCTGACCAGGACAAGACAAACTAAGAACTCAGCCACACGGACATGAAAGTTTCCTAATATAGTAAACAAACATTATGGTTGAAACCATAATTTCCTGTCGGCAGAGCCTTTCCCTCTTTTGTGCACTGTATGCAATCTGAGAGTGTGAATAAGCGGTTTTCCCAGCGTTTTGAGGCTTATTCAGCTCAGAATGGCTTAATACTGCTATATCTGACCAGGACAAGACAAACTAAGCACTCAGCCACACGGACATGAAAGTTTTTACTTTACAATATTAGTAAACAAACATTATGGTTGAAACCATAATTTCCTGTCGGAGAGCCTTTCCCTCTTTTGTGCACTGTATGCAATCTGAGAGTGTGAATAAGCGGTTTTCCCAGCGTTTTGAGGCTTATTCAGCTCAGAATGGCTTAATACTGCTATATCTGACCAGGACAAGACAAACTAAGCACTCAGCCACACGGACATGAAAGTTGTTTACTTTACAATATTAGTAAACAAACATTATGGTTGAAACCATAATTTCCTGTCGGCAGAGCCTTTCCCTCTTTTGTGCACTGTATGCAATCTGAGAGTGTGAATAAGCGGTTTTCCCAGCGTTTTGAGGCTTATTCAGCTCAGAATGGCTTAATACTGCTATATCTGACCAGGACAAGACAAACTAAGCACTCAGCCACACGGACATGAAAGTTGTTTACTTTCTAAACAAACATTATGGTTGAAACCATAATTTCCTGTCGGCAGAGCCTTTCCCTCTTTTGTGCACTGTATGCAATCTGAGAGTGTGAATAAGCGGTTTTCCAGCGTTTTGAGGCTTATTCAGCTCAGAATGGCTTAATACTGCTATATCTGACCAGGACAAGACAAACTAAGCACTCAGCCACACGGACATGAAAGTTGTTTACTTTACAATATTAGTAAACAAACATTATGGTTGAAACCATAATTTCCTGTCGGCAGAGCCTTTCCCTCTTTTGTGCACTGTATGCAATCTGAGAGTGTGAATAAGCGGTTTTCCCAGCGTTTTGAGGCTTATTCAGCTCAGAATGGCTTAATACTGCTATATCTGACCAGGACAAGACAAACTAAGCACTCAGCCACACGGACATGAAAGTTGTTTACTTTACAATATTAGTAAACAAACATTATGGTTGAAACCATAATTTCCTGTCGGCAGAGCCTTTCCCTCTTTTGTGCACTGTATGCAATCTGAGAGTGTGAATAAGCGGTTTTCCCAGCGTTTTGAGGCTTATTCAGCTCAGAATGGCTTAATACTGCTATATCTGACCAGGACAAGACAAACTAAGCACTCAGCCACACGGACATGAAAGTTTCCTAATTTCTATATAATAAACAAACATTATGGTTGAAACCATAATTTCCTGTCGGCAGAGCCTTTCCCTCTTTTGTGCACTGTATGCAATCTGAGAGTGTGAATAAGCGGTTTTCCCAGCGTTTTGAGGCTTATTCAGCTCAGAATGGCTTAATACTGCTATATCTGACCAGGACAAGACAAACTAAGCACTCAGCCACACGGACATGAAAGTTGTTTACTTTACAATATTAGTAAACAAACATTATGGTTGAAACCATAATTTCCTGTCGGCAGAGCCTTTCCCTCTTTTGTGCACTGTATGCAATCTGAGAGTGTGAATAAGCGGTTTTCCAGCGTTTTGAGGCTTATTCAGCTCAGAATGGCTTAATACTGCTATATCTGACCAGGACAAGACAAACTAAGCACTCAGCCACACGGACATGAAAGTTGTTTACTTTACAATATTAGTAAACAAACATTATGGTTGAAACCATAATTTCCTGTCGGAGAGCCTTTCCCTCTTTTGTGCACTGTATGCAATCTGAGAGTGTGAATAAGCGGTTTTCCCAGCGTTTTGAGGCTTATTCAGCTCAGAATGGCTTAATACTGCTATATCTGACCAGGACAAGACAAACTAAGCACTCAGCCACACGGACATGAAAGTTTTTACTTTCAATATTAGTAAACAAACATTATGGTTGAAACCATAATTTCCTGTCGGCAGAGCCTTTCCCTCTTTTGTGCACTGTATGCAATCTGAGAGTGTGAATAAGCGGTTTTCCCAGCGTTTTGAGGCTTATTCAGCTCAGAATGGCTTAATACTGCTATATCTGACCAGGACAAGACAAACTAAGCACTCAGCCACACGGACATGAAAGTTGTTTACTTTACAATATTATAAACAAACATTATGGTTGAAACCATAATTTCCTGTCGGCAGAGCCTTTCCCTCTTTTGTGCACTGTATGCAATCTCAGTGTGAATAAGCGGTTTTCCCAGCGTTTTGAGGCTTATTCAGCTCAGAATGGCTTAATACTGCTATATCTGACCAGGACAAGACAAACTAAGCACTCAGCCACACGGACATGAAAGTTTTTTTCTATTATAATAAACAAACATTATGGTTGAAACCATAATTTCCTGTCGGCAGAGCCTTTCCCTCTTTTGTGCACTGTATGCAATCTGAGAGTGTGAATAAGCGGTTTTCCCAGCGTTTTGAGGCTTATTCAGCTCAGAATGGCTTAATACTGCTATATCTGACCAGGACAAGACAAACTAAGCACTCAGCCACACGGACATGAAAGTGTTTACTTTACAATTAGTAAACAAACATTATGGTTGAAACCATAATTTCCTGTCGGCAGAGCCTTTCCCTCTTTTGTGCACTGTATGCAATCTGAGAGTGTGAATAAGCGGTTTTCCCAGCGTTTTGAGGCTTATTCAGCTCAGAATGGCTTAATACTGCTATATCTGACCAGGACAAGACAAACTAAGCACTCAGCCACACGGACATGAAAGTTGTTTACTTTACAATATTAGTAAACAAACATTATGGTTGAAACCATAATTTCCTGTCGGCAGAGCCTTTCCCTCTTTTGTGCACTGTATGCAATCTGAGAGTGTGAATAAGCGGTTTTCCCAGCGTTTTGAGGCTTATTCAGCTCAGAATGGCTTAATACTGCTATATCTGACCAGGACAAGACAAACTAAGCACTCAGCCACACGGACATGAAAGTTTCCTAATTTCTATTATAATAAACAAACATTATGGTTGAAACCATAATTTCCTGTCGGCAGAGCCTTTCCCTCTTTTGTGCACTGTATGCAATCTGAGAGTGTGAATAAGCGGTTTTCCCAGCGTTTTGAGGCTTATTCAGCTCAGAATGGCTTAATACTGCTATATCTGACCAGGACAAGACAAACTAAGCACTCAGCCACACGGACATGAAAGTTGTTTACTTTACAATATTAGTAAACAAACATTATGGTTGAAACCATAATTTCCTGTCGGCAGAGCCTTTCCCTCTTTTGTGCACTGTATGCAATCTGAGAGTGTGAATAAGCGGTTTTCCCAGCGTTTTGAGGCTTATTCAGCTCAGAATGGCTTAATACTGCTATATCTGACCAGGACAAGACAAACTAAGCACTCAGCCACACGGACATGAAAGTTTTAATTTCTATTATTAGTAAACAAACATTATGGTTGAAACCATAATTTCCTGTCGGCAGAGCCTTTCCCTCTTTTGTGCACTGTATGCAATCTGAGAGTGTGAATAAGCGGTTTTCCCAGCGTTTTGAGGCTTATTCAGCTCAGAATGGCTTAATACTGCTATATCTGACCAGGACAAGACAAACTAAGCACTCAGCCACACGGACATGAAAGTTGTTTACTTTACAATATTAGTAAACAAACATTATGGTTGAAACCATAATTTCCTGTCGGCAGAGCCTTTCCCTCTTTTGTGCACTGTATGCAATCTGAGAGTGTGAATAAGCGGTTTTCCCAGCGTTTTGAGGCTTATTCAGCTCAGAATGGCTTAATACTGCTATATCTGACCAGGACAAGACAAACTAAGCACTCAGCCACACGGACATGAAAGTTTCCTAATTTCTATTATAATAAACAAACATTATGGTTGAAACCATAATTTCCTGTCGGCAGAGCCTTTCCCTCTTTTGTGCACTGTATGCAATCTGAGAGTGTGAATAAGCGGTTTTCCCAGCGTTTTGAGGCTTATTCAGCTCAGAATGGCTTAATACTGCTATATCTGACCAGGACAAGACAAACTAAGCACTCAGCCACACGGACATGAAAGTTTTTACTTTTAATATAGTAAACAAACATTATGGTTGAAACCATAATTTCCTGTCGGCAGAGCCTTTCCCTCTTTTGTGCACTGTATGCAATCTGAGAGTGTGAATAAGCGGTTTTCCCAGCGTTTTGAGGCTTATTCAGCTCAGAATGGCTTAATACTGCTATATCTGACCAGGACAAGACAAACTAAGCACTCAGCCACACGGACATGAAAGTTGTTTACTTTACAATATTAGTAAACAAACATTATGGTTGAAACCATAATTTCCTGTCGGCAGAGCCTTTCCCTCTTTTGTGCACTGTATGCAATCTGAGAGTGTGAATAAGCGGTTTTCCCAGCGTTTTGAGGCTTATTCAGCTCAGAATGGCTTAATACTGCTATATCTGACCAGGACAAGACAAACTAAGCACTCAGCCACACGGACATGAAAGTTTTTTAATTTTAATATTAATAAACAAACATTATGGTTGAAACCATAATTTCCTGTCGGAGAGCCTTTCCCTCTTTTGTGCACTGTATGCAATATTGTGAATAAGCGGTTTTCCAGCGTTTTGAGGCTTATTCAGCTCAGAATGGCTTAATACTGCTATATCTGACCAGGACAAGACAAACTAAGCACTCAGCCACACGGACATGAAAGTTGTTTACTTTACAATATTAGTAAACAAACATTATGGTTGAAACCATAATTTCCTGTCGGCAGAGCCTTTCCCTCTTTTGTGCACTGTATGCAATCTGAGAGTGTGAATAAGCGGTTTTCCCAGCGTTTTGAGGCTTATTCAGCTCAGAATGGCTTAATACTGCTATATCTGACCAGGACAAGACAAACTAAGCACTCAGCCACACGGACATGAAAGTTGTTTACTTTACAATATTAGTAAACAAACATTATGGTTGAAACCATAATTTCCTGTCGGCAGAGCCTTTCCCTCTTTTGTGCACTGTATGCAATCTGAGAGTGTGAATAAGCGGTTTTCCCAGCGTTTTGAGGCTTATTCAGCTCAGAATGGCTTAATACTGCTATATCTGACCAGGACAAGACAAACTAAGCACTCAGCCACACGGACATGAAAGTTGTTTACTTTACAATATTAGTAAACAAACATTATGGTTGAAACCATAATTTCCTGTCGGCAGAGCCTTTCCCTCTTTTGTGCACTGTATGCAATCTGAGAGTGTGAATAAGCGGTTTTCCCAGCGTTTTGAGGCTTATTCAGCTCAGAATGGCTTAATACTGCTATATCTGACCAGGACAAGACAAACTAAGCACTCAGCCACACGGACATGAAAGTTGTTTACTTTACAATATTAGTAAACAAACATTATGGTTGAAACCATAATTTCCTGTCGGCAGAGCCTTTCCCTCTTTTGTGCACTGTATGCAATCTGAGGTGAATAAGCGGTTTTCCCAGCGTTTTGAGGCTTATTCAGCTCAGAATGGCTTAATACTGCTATATCTGACCAGGACAAGACAAACTAAGCACTCAGCCACACGGACATGAAAGTTGTTTACTTTACAATATTAGTAAACAAACATTATGGTTGAAACCATAATTTCCTGTCGGCAGAGCCTTTCCCTCTTTTGTGCACTGTATGCAATCTGAGAGTGTGAATAAGCGGTTTTCCCAGCGTTTTGAGGCTTATTCAGCTCAGAATGGCTTAATACTGCTATATCTGACCAGGACAAGACAAACTAAGCACTCAGCCACACGGACATGAAAGTTGTTTACTTTACAATATTAGTAAACAAACATTATGGTTGAAACCATAATTTCCTGTCGGCAGAGCCTTTCCCTCTTTTGTGCACTGTATGCAATCTGAGAGTGTGAATAAGCGGTTTTCCCAGCGTTTTGAGGCTTATTCAGCTCAGAATGGCTTAATACTGCTATATCTGACCAGGACAAGACAAACTAAGCACTCAGCCACACGGACATGAAAGTTGTTTACTTTACAATATTAGTAAACAAACATTATGGTTGAAACCATAATTTCCTGTCGGCAGAGCCTTTCCCTCTTTTGTGCACTGTATGCAATCTGAGAGTGTGAATAAGCGGTTTTCCCAGCGTTTTGAGGCTTATTCAGCTCAGAATGGCTTAATACTGCTATATCTGACCAGGACAAGACAAACTAAGCACTCAGCCACACGGACATGAAAGTTGTTTACTTTACAATATTAGTAAACAAACATTATGGTTGAAACCATAATTTCCTGTCGGCAGAGCCTTTCCCTCTTTTGTGCACTGTATGCAATCTGAGAGTGTGAATAAGCGGTTTTCCAGCGTTTTGAGGCTTATTCAGCTCAGAATGGCTTAATACTGCTATATCTGACCAGGACAAGACAAACTAAGCACTCAGCCACACGGACATGAAAGTTGTTTACTTTACAATATTAGTAAACAAACATTATGGTTGAAACCATAATTTCCTGTCGGCAGAGCCTTTCCCTCTTTTGTGCACTGTATGCAATCTGAGAGTGTGAATAAGCGGTTTTCCCAGCGTTTTGAGGCTTATTCAGCTCAGAATGGCTTAATACTGCTATATCTGACCAGGACAAGACAAACTAAGCACTCAGCCACACGGACATGAAAGTTGTTTACTTTACAATATTAGTAAACAAACATTATGGTTGAAACCATAATTTCCTGTCGGCAGAGCCTTTCCCTCTTTTGTGCACTGTATGCAATCTGAGAGTGTGAATAAGCGGTTTTCCCAGCGTTTTGAGGCTTATTCAGCTCAGAATGGCTTAATACTGCTATATCTGACCAGGACAAGACAAACTAAGCACTCAGCCACACGGACATGAAAGTTGTTTACTTTACAATATTAGTAAACAAACATTATGGTTGAAACCATAATTTCCTGTCGGCAGAGCCTTTCCCTCTTTTGTGCACTGTATGCAATCTGAGAGTGTGAATAAGCGGTTTTCCCAGCGTTTTGAGGCTTATTCAGCTCAGAATGGCTTAATACTGCTATATCTGACCAGGACAAGACAAACTAAGCACTCAGCCACACGGACATGAAAGTTGTTTACTTTACAATATTAGTAAACAAACATTATGGTTGAAACCATAATTTCCTGTCGGCAGAGCCTTTCCCTCTTTTGTGCACTGTATGCAATCTGAGAGTGTGAATAAGCGGTTTTCCCAGCGTTTTGAGGCTTATTCAGCTCAGAATGGCTTAATACTGCTATATCTGACCAGGACAAGACAAACTAAGCACTCAGCCACACGGACATGAAAGTTGTTTACTTTACAATATTAGTAAACAAACATTATGGTTGAAACCATAATTTCCTGTCGGCAGAGCCTTTCCCTCTTTTGTGCACTGTATGCAATCTGAGAGTGTGAATAAGCGGTTTTCCCAGCGTTTTGAGGCTTATTCAGCTCAGAATGGCTTAATACTGCTATATCTGACCAGGACAAGACAAACTAAGCACTCAGCCACACGGACATGAAAGTTGTTTACTTTACAATATTAGTAAACAAACATTATGGTTGAAACCATAATTTCCTGTCGGCAGAGCCTTTCCCTCTTTTGTGCACTGTATGCAATCTGAGAGTGTGAATAAGCGGTTTTCCCAGCGTTTTGAGGCTTATTCAGCTCAGAATGGCTTAATACTGCTATATCTGACCAGGACAAGACAAACTAAGCACTCAGCCACACGGACATGAAAGTTGTTTACTTTACAATATTAGTAAACAAACATTATGGTTGAAACCATAATTTCCTGTCGGCAGAGCCTTTCCCTCTTTTGTGCACTGTATGCAATCTGAGAGTGTGAATAAGCGGTTTTCCCAGCGTTTTGAGGCTTATTCAGCTCAGAATGGCTTAATACTGCTATATCTGACCAGGACAAGACAAACTAAGCACTCAGCCACACGGACATGAAAGTTGTTTACTTTACAATATTAGTAAACAAACATTATGGTTGAAACCATAATTTCCTGTCGGCAGAGCCTTTCCCTCTTTTGTGCACTGTATGCAATCTGAGAGTGTGAATAAGCGGTTTTCCCAGCGTTTTGAGGCTTATTCAGCTCAGAATGGCTTAATACTGCTATATCTGACCAGGACAAGACAAACTAAGCACTCAGCCACACGGACATGAAAGTTGTTTACTTTACAATATTAGTAAACAAACATTATGGTTGAAACCATAATTTCCTGTCGGCAGAGCCTTTCCCTCTTTTGTGCACTGTATGCAATCTGAGAGTGTGAATAAGCGGTTTTCCCAGCGTTTTGAGGCTTATTCAGCTCAGAATGGCTTAATACTGCTATATCTGACCAGGACAAGACAAACTAAGCACTCAGCCACACGGACATGAAAGTTTCCTAATTTCTATATAATAAACAAACATTATGGTTGAAACCATAATTTCCTGTCGGCAGAGCCTTTCCCTCTTTTGTGCACTGTATGCAAATCTGAGAGTGTGAATAAGCGGTTTTCCAGCGTTTTGAGGCTTATTCAGCTCAGAATGGCTTAATACTGCTATATCTGACCAGGACAAGAAACTAAGCACTCAGCCACACGGACATGAAAGTTGTTTACTTTACAATATAGTAAACAAACATTATGGTTGAAACCATAATTTCTGTCGGCAGAGCCTTTCCCTCTTTTGTGCACTGTATGCAATCTGAGAGTGTGAATAAGCGGTTTTCCCAGCGTTTTGAGGCTTATTCAGCTCAGAATGGCTTAATACTGCTTATCTGACCAGGACAAGACAAACTAAGCACTCAGCCACACGGACATGAAAGTTTTTACTTTATATTTAGTAAAAAACATTATGGTTGAAACCATAATTTCCTGTCGGAGAGCCTTTCCTCTTTTGTGCACTGTATGCAATCTGAGAGTGTGAATAAGCGGTTTTCCCAGCGTTTTGAGGCTTATTCAGCTCAGAATGGCTTAATACTGCTATATCTGACCAGGACAAGACAAACTAAGCACTCAGCCACACGGACATGAAAGTTGTTTACTTTACAATATTATAAACAAACATTATGGTTGAAACCATAATTTCCTGTCGGCAGAGCCTTTCCCTCTTTTGTGCACTGTATGCAATCTGAGAGTGTGAATAAGCGGTTTTCCCAGCGTTTTGAGGCTTATTCAGCTCAGAATGGCTTAATACTGCTATATCTGACCAGGACAAGACAAACTAAGCACTCAGCCACACGGACATGAAAGTTGTTTACTTTACAATATTAGTAAACAAACATTATGGTTGAAACCATAATTTCCTGTCGGAGAGCCTTTCCCTCTTTGTGCACTGTATGCAATCTGAGAGTGTGATAAGCGGTTTTTCCAGCGTTTTGAGGCTTATTCAGCTCAGAATGGCTTAATACTGCTATATCTGACCAGGACAAGACAAACTAAGCACTCAGCCACACGGACATGAAAGTTGTTTACTTTACAATATTAGTAAACAAACATTATGGTTGAAACCATAATTTCCTGTCGGCAGAGCCTTTCCCTCTTTTGTGCACTGTATGCAATCTGAGAGTGTGAATAAGCGGTTTTCCCAGCGTTTTGAGGCTTATTCAGCTCAGAATGGCTTAATACTGCTATAATCTGACCAGGACAAGACAAACTAAGCACTCAGCCACACGGACATGAAAGTTTCCTAATTTCTATTATAATAAACAAACATTATGGTTGAAACCATAATTTCCTGTCCGGCAGAGCCTTTCCCTCTTTTGTGCACTGTATGCAAGCTCATTCGGTGAATAAGCGGTTTTCCCAGCGTTTTGAGGCTTATTCAGCTCAGAATGGCTTAATACTGCTATATCTGACCAGGACAAGACAAACTAAGCACTCAGCCACACGGACATGAAAGTTGTTTACTTTACAATATTAGTAAACAAACATTATGGTTGAAACCATAATTTCCTGTCGGCAGAGCCTTTCCCTCTTTTGTGCACTGTATGCAATCTGAGAGTGTGAATAAGCGGTTTTCCCAGCGTTTTGAGGCTTATTCAGCTCAGAATGGCTTAATACTGCTATATCTGACCAGGACAAGACAAACTAAGCACTCAGCCACACGGACATGAAAGTTGTTTACTTTACAATATTAGTAAACAAACATTATGGTTGAAACCATAATTTCCTGTCGGCAGAGCCTTTCCCTCTTTTGTGCACTGTATGCAATCTGAGAGTGTGAATAAGCGGTTTTCCCAGCGTTTTGAGGCTTATTCAGCTCAGAATGGCTTAATACTGCTATATCTGACCAGGACAAGACAAACTAAGCACTCCAGCCACACGGACATGAAAGTTGTTTACTTTACAATATTAGTAAACAAACATTATGGTTGAAACCATAATTTCCTGTCGGCAGAGCCTTTCCCTCTTTTGTGCACTGTATGCAATCTGAGAGTGTGAATAAGCGGTTTTCCCAGCGTTTTGAGGCTTATTCAGCTCAGAATGGCTTAATACTGCTATATCTGACCAGGACAAGGACAAACTAAGCACTCAGCCACACGGACATGAAGTTGTTTACTTTCAATTATTAGTAAACAAACATTATGGTTGAAACCATAATTTCCTGTCGGCAGAGCCTTTCCCTCTTTTGTGCACTGTATGCAAGCTGACGAGTGTGAATAAGCGGTTTTCCCAGCGTTTTGAGGCTTATTCAGCTCAGAATGGCTTAATACTGCTATATATCTGACCAGGACAAGACAAACTAAGCACTCAGCCACACGGACATGAAAGTTGTTTACTTTACAATATTAGTAAACAAACATTATGGTTGAAACCATAATTTCCTGTCGGCAGAGCCTTTCCCTCTTTTGTGCACTGTATGCAATCTGAGAGTGTGAATAAGCGGTTTTCCCAGCGTTTTGAGGCTTATTCAGCTCAGAATGGCTTAATACTGCTATATCTGACCAGGACAAGGACAAACTAAGCACTCAGCCACACGGACATGAAAGTTGTCTAATTTACTATTATAAAAAAACATTATGGTTGAAACCATAATTTCCTGTCGGAGAGCCTTTCCCTCTTTTGTGCACTGTATGCAATCTGAGAGTGTGAATAAGCGGTTTTCCCAGCGTTTTGAGGCTTATTCAGCTCAGAATGGCTTAATACTGCTATATCTGACCAGGACAAGACAAACTAAGCACTCAGCCACACGGACATGAAAGTTGTTTACTTTACAATATTAGTAAACAAACATTATGGTTGAAACCATAATTTCCTGTCGGCAGAGCCTTTCCCTCTTTTGTGCACTGTATGCAATCTGAGAGTGTGAATAAGCGGTTTTCCCAGCGTTTTTGAGGCTTATTCAGCTCAGAATGGCTTAATACTGCTATATCTGACCAGGACAAGACAAACTAAGCACTCAGCCACACGGACATGAAAGTTGTTTACTTTACAATATTAGTAAACAAACATTATGGTTGAAACCATAATTTCCTGTCGGCAGAGCCTTTCCCTTTTGTGCACTGTATGCAATCTGAGAGTGTGAATAAGCGGTTTTCCCAGCGTTTTGAGGCTTATTCAGCTCAGAATGGCTTAATACTGCTATATCTGACCAGGACAAGACAAACTAAGCACTCAGCCACACGGACATGAAAGTTGTTTACTTTACAATATTAGTAAACAAACATTATGGTTGAAACCATAATTTCCTGTCGCAGAGCCTTTCCCTCTTTTGTGCACTGTATGCAATCTGAGAGTGTGAATAAGCGGTTTTCCCAGCGTTTTGAGGCTTATTCAGCTCAGAATGGCTTAATACTGCTATATCTGACCAGGACAAGACAAACTAAGCACTCAGCCACACGGACATGAAAGTTTTTACTTTACATATTTAAACAAACATTATGGTTGAAACCATAATTTCCTGTCGGAGAGCCTTTCCCTCTTTTGTGCACTGTATGCAATCTGTGAATAAGCGGTTTTCCCAGCGTTTTGAGGCTTATTCAGCTCAGAATGGCTTAATACTGCTATATCTGACCAGGACAAGACAAACTAAGCACTCAGCCACACGGACATGAAAGTTGTTTACTTTACAATATTAGTAAACAAACATTATGGTTGAAACCATAATTTCCTGTCGGCAGAGCCTTTCCCTCTTTTGTGCACTGTATGCAATCTGAGAGTGTGAATAAGCGGTTTTCCCAGCGTTTTGAGGCTTATTCAGCTCAGAATGGCTTAATACTGCTATATCTGACCAGGACAAGACAAACTAAGCACTCAGCCACACGGACATGAAAGTTGTTTACTTTACAATATTAGTAAACAAACATTATGGTTGAAACCATAATTTCCTGTCGGCAGAGCCTTTCCCTCTTTTGTGCACTGTATGCAATCTGAGAGTGTGAATAAGCGGTTTTCCCAGCGTTTTGAGGCTTATTCAGCTCAGAATGGCTTAATACTGCTATATCTGACCAGGACAAGACAAACTAAGCACTCAGCCACACGGACATGAAAGTTGTTTACTTTACAATATTAGTAAACAACATTATGGTTGAAACCATAATTTCCTGTCGGCAGAGCCTTTCCCTCTTTTGTGCACTGTATGCAAGCTCAAAATAAGCGGTTTTCCAGCGTTTTGAGGCTTATTCAGCTCAGAATGGCTTAATACTGCTATATCTGACCAGGACAAGACAAACTAAGCACTCAGCCACACGGACATGAAAGTTGTTTAATTTACAATATTATAAACAAACATTATGGTTGAAACCATAATTTCCTGTCGGGAGAGCCTTTCCCTCTTTGTGCACTGTATGCAATCTGAGAGTGTGAATAAGCGGTTTTCCCAGCGTTTTGAGGCTTATTCAGCTCAGAATGGCTTAATACTGCTATATCTGACCAGGACAAGACAAACTAAGCACTCAGCCACACGGACATGAAAGTTTTACTTTCTATTATAGTAAACAAACATTATGGTTGAAACCATAATTTCCTGTCGGAGAGCCTTTCCTCTTTTGTGCACTGTATGCAATCTCATTGTGAATAAGCGGTTTTCCCAGCGTTTTGAGGCTTATTCAGCTCAGAATGGCTTAATACTGCTATATCTGACCAGGACAAGACAAACTAAGCACTCAGCCACACGGACATGAAAGTTTTAATTTACAATATAATAAACAAACATTATGGTTGAAACCATAATTTCCTGTCGGAGAGCCTTTCCCTCTTTTGTGCACTGTATGCAAGCTCATTCGGTGAATAAGCGGTTTTCCCAGCGTTTTGAGGCTTATTCAGCTCAGAATGGCTTAATACTGCTATATCTGACCAGGACAAGACAAACTAAGCACTCAGCCACACGGACATGAAAGTTGTTTACTTTACAATATTAGTAAAAAACATTATGGTTGAAACCATAATTTCCTGTCGGAGAGCCTTTCCCTCTTTTGTGCACTGTATGCAATCTGAGTGTGAATAAGCGGTTTTCCCAGCGTTTTGAGGCTTATTCAGCTCAGAATGGCTTAATACTGCTATATCTGACCAGGACAAGACAAACTAAGCACTCAGCCACACGGACATGAAAGTTGTTTACTTTACAATATTAGTAAACAAACATTATGGTTGAAACCATAATTTCCTGTCGGAGAGCCTTTCCCTCTTTTGTGCACTGTATGCAATCTGAGAGTGTGAATAAGCGGTTTTCCCAGCGTTTTGAGGCTTATTCAGCTCAGAATGGCTTAATACTGCTATATCTGACCAGGACAAGACAAACTAAACTCAGCCACACGGACATGAAAGTTTCCTAATTTCTATATAATAAACAAACATTATGGTTGAAACCATAATTTCCTGTCGGGAGAGCCTTTCCCTCTTTTGTGCACTGTATGCAAGCTCATGTGAATAAGCGGTTTTCCCAGCGTTTTGAGGCTTATTCAGCTCAGAATGGCTTAATACTGCTATCTGACCAGGACAAGACAAACTAAGCACTCAGCCACACGGACATGAAAGTTGTTTACTTTACAATATTAGTAAACAAACATTATGGTTGAAACCATAATTTCCTGTCGGAGAGCCTTTCCCTCTTTTGTGCACTGTATGCAATCTGAGAGTGTGAATAAGCGGTTTTCCCAGCGTTTTGAGGCTTATTCAGCTCAGAATGGCTTAATACTGCTATATCTGACCAGGACAAGACAAACTAAGCACTCAGCCACACGGACATGAAAGTTTTAATTTCTATTATAATAAACAAACATTATGGTTGAAACCATAATTTCCTGTCGGAGAGCCTTTCCCTCTTTTGTGCACTGTATGCAAGCTGTGAATAAGCGGTTTTCCCAGCGTTTTGAGGCTTATTCAGCTCAGAATGGCTTAATACTGCTATATCTGACCAGGACAAGACAAACTAAGCACTCAGCCACACGGACATGAAAGTTGTTTATTTACAATATTATAAACAAACATTATGGTTGAAACCATAATTTCCTGTCGGAGAGCCTTTCCCTCTTTTGTGCACTGTATGCAATCTGAGAGTGTGAATAAGCGGTTTTCCCAGCGTTTTGAGGCTTATTCAGCTCAGAATGGCTTAATACTGCTATATCTGACCAGGACAAGACAAACTAAGCACTCAGCCACACGGACATGAAAGTTTTACTTTACATATATAAACAAACATTATGGTTGAAACCATAATTTCCTGTCGGAGAGCCTTTCCCTCTTTTGTGCACTGTATGCAAGCTGAATAAGCGGTTTTCCCAGCGTTTTGAGGCTTATTCAGCTCAGAATGGCTTAATACTGCTATATCTGACCAGGACAAGACAAACTAAGCACTCAGCCACACGGACATGAAAGTTGTTTACTTTACAATATTAGTAAACAAACATTATGGTTGAAACCATAATTTCCTGTCGGAGAGCCTTTCCCTCTTTTGTGCACTGTATGCAATCTGAGAGTGTGAATAAGCGGTTTTCCCAGCGTTTTGAGGCTTATTCAGCTCAGAATGGCTTAATACTGCTATATCTGACCAGGACAAGACAAACTAAGCACTCAGCCACACGGACATGAAAGTTGTTTACTTTACAATATTAGTAAACAAACATTATGGTTGAAACCATAATTTCCTGTCGGAGAGCCTTTCCCTCTTTTGTGCACTGTATGCAAGCTCATTGTGAATAAGCGGTTTTCCCAGCGTTTTGAGGCTTATTCAGCTCAGAATGGCTTAATACTGCTATATCTGACCAGGACAAGACAAACTAAGCACTCAGCCACACGGACATGAAAGTTGTTTACTTTACAATATTAGTAAACAAACATTATGGTTGAAACCATAATTTCCTGTCGGCAGAGCCTTTCCCTCTTTTGTGCACTGTATGCAATCTGAGAGTGTGAATAAGCGGTTTTCCCAGCGTTTTGAGGCTTATTCAGCTCAGAATGGCTTAATACTGCTATATCTGACCAGGACAAGACAAACTAAGCACTCAGCCACACGGACATGAAAGTTTTAATTTCTATATAATAAACAAACATTATGGTTGAAACCATAATTTCCTGTCGGGAGAGCCTTTCCCTCTTTTGTGCACTGTATGCAATCTGATGTGAATAAGCGGTTTTCCCAGCGTTTTGAGGCTTATTCAGCTCAGAATGGCTTAATACTGCTATATCTGACCAGGACAAGACAAACTAAGCACTCAGCCACACGGACATGAAAGTTGTTTACTTTACAATATTAGTAAACAAACATTATGGTTGAAACCATAATTTCCTGTCGGCAGAGCCTTTCCCTCTTTTGTGCACTGTATGCAAGCTCATTCGGTGAATAAGCGGTTTTCCCAGCGTTTTGAGGCTTATTCAGCTCAGAATGGCTTAATACTGCTATATCTGACCAGGACAAGACAAACTAAGCACTCAGCCACACGGACATGAAAGTTTTAATTTCTATTATAAACAAACATTATGGTTGAAACCATAATTTCCTGTCGGAGAGCCTTTCCCTCTTTTGTGCACTGTATGCAAGCTCATTCGGTGAATAAGCGGTTTTCCCAGCGTTTTGAGGCTTATTCAGCTCAGAATGGCTTAATACTGCTATATCTGACCAGGACAAGACAAACTAAGCACTCAGCCACACGGACATGAAAGTTGTTTACTTTACAATATTAGTAAACAAACATTATGGTTGAAACCATAATTTCCTGTCGGAGAGCCTTTCCCTCTTTTGTGCACTGTATGCAATCTGAGAGTGTGAATAAGCGGTTTTCCCAGCGTTTTGAGGCTTATTCAGCTCAGAATGGCTTAATACTGCTATATCTGACCAGGACAAGACAAACTAAGCACTCAGCCACACGGACATGAAAGTTTTAATTTCTATTATAATAAACAAACATTATGGTTGAAACCATAATTTCCTGTCGGAGAGCCTTTCCCTCTTTTGTGCACTGTATGCAAGCTCATTCGTGAATAAGCGGTTTTCCCAGCGTTTTGAGGCTTATTCAGCTCAGAATGGCTTAATACTGCTATATCTGACCAGGACAAGACAAACTAAGCACTCAGCCACACGGACATGAAAGTTGTTTACTTTACAATATTAGTAAACAAACATTATGGTTGAAACCATAATTTCCTGTCGGAGAGCCTTTCCCTCTTTTGTGCACTGTATGCAATCTGAGAGTGTGAATAAGCGGTTTTCCCAGCGTTTTGAGGCTTATTCAGCTCAGAATGGCTTAATACTGCTATATCTGACCAGGACAAGACAAACTAAGCACTCAGCCACACGGACATGAAAGTTTTAATTTCTATATAATAAACAAACATTATGGTTGAAACCATAATTTCCTGTCCGGAGAGCCTTTCCCTCTTTTGTGCACTGTATGCAATCTGAGAGTGTGAATAAGCGGTTTTCCCAGCGTTTTGAGGCTTATTCAGCTCAGAATGGCTTAATACTGCTATATCTGACCAGGACAAGACAAACTAAGCACTCAGCCACACGGACATGAAAGTTGTTTACTTTACAATATTAGTAAACAAACATTATGGTTGAAACCATAATTTCCTGTCGGAGAGCCTTTCCCTCTTTTGTGCACTGTATGCAATCTGAGAGTGTGAATAAGCGGTTTTCCCAGCGTTTTGAGGCTTATTCAGCTCAGAATGGCTTAATACTGCTATATCTGACCAGGACAAGACAAACTAAGCACTCAGCCACACGGACATGAAAGTTGTTTACTTTACAATATTAGTAAACAAACATTATGGTTGAAACCATAATTTCCTGTCGGAGAGCCTTTCCCTCTTTTGTGCACTGTATGCAATCTGAGAGTGTGAATAAGCGGTTTTCCCAGCGTTTTGAGGCTTATTCAGCTCAGAATGGCTTAATACTGCTATATCTGACCAGGACAAGACAAACTAAGCACTCAGCCACACGGACATGAAAGTTTCCTAATTTCTATTATAATAAACAAACATTATGGTTGAAACCATAATTTCCTGTCCGGAGAGCCTTTCCCTCTTTTGTGCACTGTATGCAATCATTCGGTGAATAAGCGGTTTTCCCAGCGTTTTGAGGCTTATTCAGCTCAGAATGGCTTAATACTGCTATATCTGACCAGGACAAGACAAACTAAGCACTCAGCCACACGGACATGAAAGTTGTTTACTTTACAATATTAGTAAACAAACATTATGGTTGAAACCATAATTTCCTGTCGGAGAGCCTTTCCCTCTTTTGTGCACTGTATGCAATCTGAGAGTGTGAATAAGCGGTTTTCCCAGCGTTTTGAGGCTTATTCAGCTCAGAATGGCTTAATACTGCTATATCTGACCAGGACAAGACAAACTAAGCACTCAGCCACACGGACATGAAAGTTTTTTTTCTATTATAATAAACAAACATTATGGTTGAAACCATAATTTCCTGTCGGAGAGCCTTTCCCTCTTTTGTGCACTGTATGCAATCTGAGAGTGTGAATAAGCGGTTTTCCCAGCGTTTTGAGGCTTATTCAGCTCAGAATGGCTTAATACTGCTATATCTGACCAGGACAAGACAAACTAAGCACTCAGCCACACGGACATGAAAGTTGTTTACTTTACAATATTAGTAAACAAACATTATGGTTGAAACCATAATTTCCTGTCGGAGAGCCTTTCCCTCTTTTGTGCACTGTATGCAATCTGAGAGTGTGAATAAGCGGTTTTCCCAGCGTTTTGAGGCTTATTCAGCTCAGAATGGCTTAATACTGCTATATCTGACCAGGACAAGACAAACTAAGCACTCAGCCACACGGACATGAAAGTTTCCTAATTTCTATTATAATAAACAAACATTATGGTTGAAACCATAATTTCCTGTCGGAGAGCCTTTCCCTCTTTTGTGCACTGTATGCAATCTGGTGAATAAGCGGTTTTCCCAGCGTTTTGAGGCTTATTCAGCTCAGAATGGCTTAATACTGCTATATCTGACCAGGACAAGACAAACTAAGCACTCAGCCACACGGACATGAAAGTTGTTTACTTTACAATATTAGTAAACAAACATTATGGTTGAAACCATAATTTCCTGTCGGCAGAGCCTTTCCCTCTTTTGTGCACTGTATGCAATCTGAGAGTGTGAATAAGCGGTTTTCCCAGCGTTTTGAGGCTTATTCAGCTCAGAATGGCTTAATACTGCTATATCTGACCAGGACAAGACAAACTAAGCACTCAGCCACACGGACATGAAAGTTGTTTACTTTACAATATTAGTAAACAAACATTATGGTTGAAACCATAATTTCCTGTCGGAGAGCCTTTCCCTCTTTTGTGCACTGTATGCAATCTGAGAGTGTGAATAAGCGGTTTTCCCAGCGTTTTGAGGCTTATTCAGCTCAGAATGGCTTAATACTGCTATATCTGACCAGGACAAGACAAACTAAGCACTCAGCCACACGGACATGAAAGTTTTAATTTCTATTAATAAACAAACATTATGGTTGAAACCATAATTTCCTGTCGGAGAGCCTTTCCCTCTTTTGTGCACTGTATGCAATCTGAGAGTGTGAATAAGCGGTTTTCCCAGCGTTTTGAGGCTTATTCAGCTCAGAATGGCTTAATACTGCTATATCTGACCAGGACAAGACAAACTAAGCACTCAGCCACACGGACATGAAAGTTGTTTACTTTACAATATTAGTAAACAAACATTATGGTTGAAACCATAATTTCCTGTCGGAGAGCCTTTCCCTCTTTTGTGCACTGTATGCAATCTGAGAGTGTGAATAAGCGGTTTTCCCAGCGTTTTGAGGCTTATTCAGCTCAGAATGGCTTAATACTGCTATATCTGACCAGGACAAGACAAACTAAGCACTCAGCCACACGGACATGAAAGTTTTTAATTTCTATTATAATAAACAAACATTATGGTTGAAACCATAATTTCCTGTCGGAGAGCCTTTCCCTCTTTTGTGCACTGTATGCAAGCTCAGGTGAATAAGCGGTTTTCCCAGCGTTTTGAGGCTTATTCAGCTCAGAATGGCTTAATACTGCTATATCTGACCAGGACAAGACAAACTAAGCACTCAGCCACACGGACATGAAAGTTTTTTTCTATTATAAACAAACATTATGGTTGAAACCATAATTTCCTGTCGGAGAGCCTTTCCCTCTTTTGTGCACTGTATGCAATCTGAGAGTGTGAATAAGCGGTTTTCCCAGCGTTTTGAGGCTTATTCAGCTCAGAATGGCTTAATACTGCTATATCTGACCAGGACAAGACAAACTAAGCACTCAGCCACACGGACATGAAAGTTGTTTACTTTACAATATTAGTAAACAAACATTATGGTTGAAACCATAATTTCCTGTCGGAGAGCCTTTCCCTCTTTTGTGCACTGTATGCAATCTGAGAGTGTGAATAAGCGGTTTTCCCAGCGTTTTGAGGCTTATTCAGCTCAGAATGGCTTAATACTGCTATATCTGACCAGGACAAGACAAACTAAGACTCAGCCACACGGACATGAAAGTTTCCTAATTTCTATTATAATAAACAAACATTATGGTTGAAACCATAATTTCCTGTCGGAGAGCCTTTCCCTCTTTTGTGCACTGTATGCAATCTCAGGTGAATAAGCGGTTTTCCCAGCGTTTTGAGGCTTATTCAGCTCAGAATGGCTTAATACTGCTATATCTGACCAGGACAAGACAAACTAAGCACTCAGCCACACGGACATGAAAGTTGTTTACTTTACAATATTAGTAAACAAACATTATGGTTGAAACCATAATTTCCTGTCGGAGAGCCTTTCCCTCTTTTGTGCACTGTATGCAATCTGAGAGTGTGAATAAGCGGTTTTCCCAGCGTTTTGAGGCTTATTCAGCTCAGAATGGCTTAATACTGCTATATCTGACCAGGACAAGACAAACTAAGCACTCAGCCACACGGACATGAAAGTTTTAATTTCTATTATAATAAACAAACATTATGGTTGAAACCATAATTTCCTGTCGGAGAGCCTTTCCCTCTTTTGTGCACTGTATGCAAGCTCATTCGGTGAATAAGCGGTTTTCCCAGCGTTTTGAGGCTTATTCAGCTCAGAATGGCTTAATACTGCTATATCTGACCAGGACAAGACAAACTAAGCACTCAGCCACACGGACATGAAAGTTGTTTACTTTACAATATTAGTAAACAAACATTATGGTTGAAACCATAATTTCCTGTCGGAGAGCCTTTCCCTCTTTTGTGCACTGTATGCAATCTGAGAGTGTGAATAAGCGGTTTTCCCAGCGTTTTGAGGCTTATTCAGCTCAGAATGGCTTAATACTGCTATATCTGACCAGGACAAGACAAACTAAGCACTCAGCCACACGGACATGAAAGTTGTTTACTTTACAATATTAGTAAACAAACATTATGGTTGAAACCATAATTTCCTGTCGGAGAGCCTTTCCCTCTTTTGTGCACTGTATGCAATCTGAGAGTGTGAATAAGCGGTTTTCCCAGCGTTTTGAGGCTTATTCAGCTCAGAATGGCTTAATACTGCTATATCTGACCAGGACAAGACAAACTAAGCACTCAGCCACACGGACATGAAAGTTGTTTACTTTACAATATTAGTAAACAAACATTATGGTTGAAACCATAATTTCCTGTCGGAGAGCCTTTCCCTCTTTTGTGCACTGTATGCAAGCTCAGGTGAATAAGCGGTTTTCCCAGCGTTTTGAGGCTTATTCAGCTCAGAATGGCTTAATACTGCTATATCTGACCAGGACAAGACAAACTAAGCACTCAGCCACACGGACATGAAAGTTGTTTACTTTACAATATTAGTAAACAAACATTATGGTTGAAACCATAATTTCCTGTCGGAGAGCCTTTCCCTCTTTTGTGCACTGTATGCAATCTGAGAGTGTGAATAAGCGGTTTTCCCAGCGTTTTGAGGCTTATTCAGCTCAGAATGGCTTAATACTGCTATATCTGACCAGGACAAGACAAACTAAGCACTCAGCCACACGGACATGAAAGTTTTTAATTTCTATATAATAAACAAACATTATGGTTGAAACCATAATTTCCTGTCGGAGAGCCTTTCCCTCTTTTGTGCACTGTATGCAATCTCAGTGTGAATAAGCGGTTTTCCCAGCGTTTTGAGGCTTATTCAGCTCAGAATGGCTTAATACTGCTATATCTGACCAGGACAAGACAAACTAAGCACTCAGCCACACGGACATGAAAGTTGTTTACTTTACAATATTAGTAAACAAACATTATGGTTGAAACCATAATTTCCTGTCGGAGAGCCTTTCCCTCTTTTGTGCACTGTATGCAATCTGAGAGTGTGAATAAGCGGTTTTCCCAGCGTTTTGAGGCTTATTCAGCTCAGAATGGCTTAATACTGCTATATCTGACCAGGACAAGACAAACTAAGCACTCAGCCACACGGACATGAAAGTTGTTTACTTTACAATATTAGTAAACAAACATTATGGTTGAAACCATAATTTCCTGTCGGAGAGCCTTTCCCTCTTTTGTGCACTGTATGCAATCTGAGAGTGTGAATAAGCGGTTTTCCCAGCGTTTTGAGGCTTATTCAGCTCAGAATGGCTTAATACTGCTATATCTGACCAGGACAAGACAAACTAAGCACTCAGCCACACGGACATGAAAGTTGTTTACTTTACAATATTAGTAAACAAACATTATGGTTGAAACCATAATTTCCTGTCGGAGAGCCTTTCCCTCTTTTGTGCACTGTATGCAATCTGATTGTGAATAAGCGGTTTTCCCAGCGTTTTGAGGCTTATTCAGCTCAGAATGGCTTAATACTGCTATATCTGACCAGGACAAGACAAACTAAGCACTCAGCCACACGGACATGAAAGTTGTTTACTTTACAATATTAGTAAACAAACATTATGGTTGAAACCATAATTTCCTGTCGGAGAGCCTTTCCCTCTTTTGTGCACTGTATGCAATCTGAGAGTGTGAATAAGCGGTTTTCCCAGCGTTTTGAGGCTTATTCAGCTCAGAATGGCTTAATACTGCTATATCTGACCAGGACAAGACAAACTAAGCACTCAGCCACACGGACATGAAAGTTGTTTACTTTACAATATTAGTAAACAAACATTATGGTTGAAACCATAATTTCCTGTCGGAGAGCCTTTCCCTCTTTTGTGCACTGTATGCAATCTGAGAGTGTGAATAAGCGGTTTTCCCAGCGTTTTGAGGCTTATTCAGCTCAGAATGGCTTAATACTGCTATATCTGACCAGGACAAGACAAACTAAGCACTCAGCCACACGGACATGAAAGTTTTACTTTCATATAGTAAACAAACATTATGGTTGAAACCATAATTTCCTGTCGGGAGAGCCTTTCCCTCTTTTGTGCACTGTATGCAAGCTCATTGTGAATAAGCGGTTTTCCCAGCGTTTTGAGGCTTATTCAGCTCAGAATGGCTTAATACTGCTATATCTGACCAGGACAAGACAAACTAAGCACTCAGCCACACGGACATGAAAGTTGTTTACTTTACAATATTAGTAAACAAACATTATGGTTGAAACCATAATTTCCTGTCGGAGAGCCTTTCCCTCTTTTGTGCACTGTATGCAATCTGAGAGTGTGAATAAGCGGTTTTCCCAGCGTTTTGAGGCTTATTCAGCTCAGAATGGCTTAATACTGCTATATCTGACCAGGACAAGACAAACTAAGCACTCAGCCACACGGACATGAAAGTTGTTTACTTTACAATATTAGTAAACAAACATTATGGTTGAAACCATAATTTCCTGTCGGAGAGCCTTTCCCTCTTTTGTGCACTGTATGCAAGCTCAGGTGAATAAGCGGTTTTCCCAGCGTTTTGAGGCTTATTCAGCTCAGAATGGCTTAATACTGCTATATCTGACCAGGACAAGACAAACTAAGCACTCAGCCACACGGACATGAAAGTTGTTTACTTTACAATATTAGTAAACAAACATTATGGTTGAAACCATAATTTCCTGTCGGAGAGCCTTTCCCTCTTTTGTGCACTGTATGCAATCTGAGAGTGTGAATAAGCGGTTTTCCCAGCGTTTTGAGGCTTATTCAGCTCAGAATGGCTTAATACTGCTATATCTGACCAGGACAAGACAAACTAAGCACTCAGCCACACGGACATGAAAGTTGTTTACTTTACAATATTAGTAAACAAACATTATGGTTGAAACCATAATTTCCTGTCGGAGAGCCTTTCCCTCTTTTGTGCACTGTATGCAATCTGAGAGTGTGAATAAGCGGTTTTCCCAGCGTTTTGAGGCTTATTCAGCTCAGAATGGCTTAATACTGCTATATCTGACCAGGACAAGACAAACTAAGCACTCAGCCACACGGACATGAAAGTTTTACTTTACTATAGTAAACAAACATTATGGTTGAAACCATAATTTCCTGTCGGAGAGCCTTTCCCTCTTTTGTGCACTGTATGCAAGCTCATTCGGTGAATAAGCGGTTTTCCCAGCGTTTTGAGGCTTATTCAGCTCAGAATGGCTTAATACTGCTATATCTGACCAGGACAAGACAAACTAAGCACTCAGCCACACGGACATGAAAGTTGTTTACTTTACAATATTAGTAAACAAACATTATGGTTGAAACCATAATTTCCTGTCGGAGAGCCTTTCCCTCTTTTGTGCACTGTATGCAAGCTGAGTGAATAAGCGGTTTTCCCAGCGTTTTGAGGCTTATTCAGCTCAGAATGGCTTAATACTGCTATATCTGACCAGGACAAGACAAACTAAGCACTCAGCCACACGGACATGAAAGTTTTAATTTACATTATTAATAAACAAACATTATGGTTGAAACCATAATTTCCTGTCGGGAGAGCCTTTCCCTCTTTTGTGCACTGTATGCAATCTGAGAGTGAATAAGCGGTTTTCCCAGCGTTTTGAGGCTTATTCAGCTCAGAATGGCTTAATACTGCTATATCTGACCAGGACAAGACAAACTAAGCACTCAGCCACACGGACATGAAAGTTGTTTACTTTACAATATTAGTAAACAAACATTATGGTTGAAACCATAATTTCCTGTCGGCAGAGCCTTTCCCTCTTTTGTGCACTGTATGCAATCTGAGAGTGTGAATAAGCGGTTTTCCCAGCGTTTTGAGGCTTATTCAGCTCAGAATGGCTTAATACTGCTATATCTGACCAGGACAAGACAAACTAAGCACTCAGCCACACGGACATGAAAGTTGTTTACTTTACAATATTAGTAAACAAACATTATGGTTGAAACCATAATTTCCTGTCGGAGAGCCTTTCCCTCTTTTGTGCACTGTATGCAAGCTCATTCGGTGAATAAGCGGTTTTCCCAGCGTTTTGAGGCTTATTCAGCTCAGAATGGCTTAATACTGCTATATCTGACCAGGACAAGACAAACTAAGCACTCAGCCACACGGACATGAAAGTTGTTTACTTTACAATATTAGTAAACAAACATTATGGTTGAAACCATAATTTCCTGTCGGAGAGCCTTTCCCTCTTTTGTGCACTGTATGCAATCTGAGAGTGTGAATAAGCGGTTTTCCCAGCGTTTTGAGGCTTATTCAGCTCAGAATGGCTTAATACTGCTATATCTGACCAGGACAAGACAAACTAAGCACTCAGCCACACGGACATGAAAGTTGTTTACTTTATATTAGTAAACAAACATTATGGTTGAAACCATAATTTCCTGTCGGAGAGCCTTTCCCTCTTTTGTGCACTGTATGCAATCTGAGAGTGTGAATAAGCGGTTTTCCCAGCGTTTTGAGGCTTATTCAGCTCAGAATGGCTTAATACTGCTATATCTGACCAGGACAAGACAAACTAAGCACTCAGCCACACGGACATGAAAGTTGTTTACTTTACAATATTAGTAAACAAACATTATGGTTGAAACCATAATTTCCTGTCGGCAGAGCCTTTCCCTCTTTTGTGCACTGTATGCAATCTGAGAGTGTGAATAAGCGGTTTTCCCAGCGTTTTGAGGCTTATTCAGCTCAGAATGGCTTAATACTGCTATATCTGACCAGGACAAGACAAACTAAGCACTCAGCCACACGGACATGAAAGTTGTTTACTTTACAATATTAGTAAACAAACATTATGGTTGAAACCATAATTTCCTGTCGGAGAGCCTTTCCCTCTTTTGTGCACTGTATGCAAGAGGTGAATAAGCGGTTTTCCCAGCGTTTTGAGGCTTATTCAGCTCAGAATGGCTTAATACTGCTATATCTGACCAGGACAAGACAAACTAAGCACTCAGCCACACGGACATGAAAGTTGTTTACTTTACAATATTAGTAAACAAACATTATGGTTGAAACCATAATTTCCTGTCGGAGAGCCTTTCCCTCTTTTGTGCACTGTATGCAATCTGAGAGTGTGAATAAGCGGTTTTCCCAGCGTTTTGAGGCTTATTCAGCTCAGAATGGCTTAATACTGCTATATCTGACCAGGACAAGACAAACTAAGCACTCAGCCACACGGACATGAAAGTTGTTTACTTTACAATATTAGTAAACAAACATTATGGTTGAAACCATAATTTCCTGTCGGCAGAGCCTTTCCCTCTTTTGTGCACTGTATGCAATCTGAGAGTGTGAATAAGCGGTTTTCCCAGCGTTTTGAGGCTTATTCAGCTCAGAATGGCTTAATACTGCTATATCTGACCAGGACAAGGACAAACTAAGCACTCAGCCACACGGACATGAAAGTTGTTTACTTTACAATATTAGATAAACAAACATTATGGTTGAAACCATAATTTCCTGTCGGCAGAGCCTTTCCCTCTTTTGTGCACTGGTATGCCAATCTGAGAGTGTGAATAAGCGGTTTTCCCCAGCGTTTTTGAGGCATTATTCAGCCTCAGAATGGCTTAATACTGCTATATCTGACCAGGACAAGACAAACTAAGCACTCAGCCACACGGACATGAAAGTTGTTTACTTTACAATATTAGTAAACAAACATTATGGGTTGAAACCATAATTTCCTGTCGGCAGAGCCTTTCCCTCTTTTGTGCACTGTATGCAATCTGAGAGTGTGAATAAGCGGTTTTCCCAGCGTTTTGAGGCTTATTCAGCTCAGAATGGCTTAATACTGCTATATCTGACCAGGACAAGACAAACTAAGACTCAGCCACCACGGACATGAAAGTTGTTTAGCTTTACAATATTAGTAAACAAACATTATGGTTGAAACCATAATTTCCTGTCCGGCAGAGCCTTTCCCTCTTTTGTGCACTGTATGCAATCTGAGAGTGTGAAATAAGCGGTTTTTCCCAGCGTTTTGAGGCTTATTCAGCTCAGAATGGCTTAATACTGCTATATCTGACCAGGACAAGACAAACTAAGCACTCAGCCACACGGACATGAAAGTTGTTTACTTTACAATATTAGTAAACAAACATTATGGTTTGTAGTATACAGGATGTTTTATGTATGTTTTTGTCTTTTTGGAATGTCTGAGGGTTTCCAGATACCTTTCACTTTTTACGAGTTTCCTACGTCTGAGTTAGCCCTTGGGGTTTATGTTTAGGATAAGAGTTAAGAATGTGACCCCCAGACTAGTAGGGGTTAAAGGTGAGGGTTTCCTCTCACCCATCTTCTTCTTCTTGACAGTGAAGGCATTGATTAAGGTCCAGATGTCTCCTATGAACCATGTAAACAACCAATGTATATATACTGGTGTTTAGAGCTGTTAGGTAGAGAGATCCATATTGGCTCGGATCCTCTCACAGGCTACTGCAGTGCTTGTCCGATGCTGAACTACTTTGTAATAAACTTCTATATACAAGTAAGTCAGTGTCAGCGGAGATCTTCTCTTCATCATCTTCACATCAACATCACCATCAAATATACCACAAGAATTTGGCGTCACGAACTTCGGACGTGTTGTGACCTGCGGCGTTCCTGGCAATTTCAGCGCACCTACTCCCGCACCGAGCCTGCAGGATATGGTGAGCATTTCTCGCTTCTGGGGTGCTGGTTTGTTCGTCGCTGTTGTGAGTGTTTGCTGTTTGGTCGCACCGGAAAGAAATTGTGCTGTGTTGATGTTTGGGGTGATGCTCCGTTCTAAATTTGATTTTATTGCGCTGTGGACAGCGCATAAAAAGGGGGAGAGTGACAGAGAAGTGAAGTAAATAAGAAGTTTGAAGAAGTGAAGAAAATAAGAGTTTGAAGTAAAAAGTGTAGAATAGCCTAATTAGTAACGATAAGGTGAGCTAAATAACACCATGCAAGATTAATGAAGACTGGGCCCTTATCTTCTTAACGGTAAGACATGTGTACATTAGTCACTGCGTGAAAAGTTGGTTTTGAGAGATAGTCGGATTAGAAAAAGAGAAAAAAAAGAGAAGGAACAATCCTGGGCCCAGGGCAAATTGGACGGTTGGGGAAAAAAAGAGATACAGGAAAAAGGAATAAAGAGAAATAGGAATAAGGAAGAGATAGAGGAATAAAAGGTAAAGGAAAAAGCCGCAGATTTGGTCAAAGCCCTCTGGGAGGCGTTTTAGACGGGCCAAAAATCCTGGAAAATCACTAGGTGAATTTCAGGTCAGTTCAAGGAACTGGGGGTGTAGAGTGTAAAATTCAATTGTAAGTTCCCACTCGAACACTAGTTGACGAACAGTGTCTGAAGCAGCCTCTCATTGAATATCTACACCTCATGAGGTAGCATAAATTTAGAAGGAAACTAAGAGAAAAGGAGCGGCAGAAAAGCATGCTATAGGATAAAGTATGAATGAGTAGATTTTTGAGAATGTAGGATTGGATGTTGTTTGTGTTTTGGGATGAAGTTGACTCTGCTGTGTGTTTTGTGAATCCTTTTTGTGTCCCTGTTGAGTGAGTAGTGTCTGTGTGTGCGTGTGTGTGGAGCTGTGTCTCAGCTGTGTGTGAAAGGCTGCAAGCATGGGATGGTTTATGGGGTTTATGTTAAGGTGACAGACTTTATATTGAACAGACACATATAGGTTGTGGTTGAAAATAGGAGATATAGTAATGTATAAGGGAAGATATTTTGTCTGATATGGATAAGATTTATGAGTTTTTTGAGAGAGGACGTTTTTATGATTAAAACCTATGAGCTTCTTTTTAAGAAGACGTTCTTTTATTGATAAAGTGTATGAGCCTCTTTCAAAAAGATGTTTTTGTTATTGATAAAATATATGAGCCTCTTTCGAGGGGACTTTTGATATTGTTAAAAATATATGAGCCTTTTTTGGGGGACAGTTTGAATAAAAACTATGAGCCTTTTTTAAGGACGTTTTTGGGGAAAAAAGAGAGAAGAGGGAGAACTTATGAGCCCCCAAAAGGACATAGAAAGAATAGGAGGATGTTTTGTGTGGGTATAAAAAACTTAAAGAGAAATAAAAGAATAGTAGGAGATACAGTTCATGGATGATAATGTATTAATGAAAGAATTAAGATGTTAGAGTGACCTGTGTGTTGGTAGGTAATGTGTCTAATGTGTGAGAGTTGGGGAGAAGGAAAAAGAGGTGGAGTGCTCCAGGATGCAGAAGGATGGCAGCTGGCCAAGGTGTCATGTGGATTGAGGTTTGCTGACAATAGTGTGTGCAGCTTCTGAATCCAGTCTGCTCAAGGCCAGTGTAGTTTTATCCACAAACTCTTTTCTACAAATACCTGCATTTTAAACATATGCGTTATATAGGTATAACATATCATATGTTGTAGTTGTTTAAAGGAGAAGCTTGGCAATGGACTGACTTGTTAATGCATTTAATCAATAGACTAGAATTATTTGGGTCAAATGCTGTTAAGAGCAGAGTGGCAAATGTGAGTTTTATTGTCTGTGGTGATTTGAGTGGTGTTGAGGATTGAACACACTTGGTAATAGTTGGTCCCTTGGAGGAGCGTGTGATCTTTTGAGCCCTATATAGGATTGGACGTTTGTTGAAGAAATATTTGAGGGAACTTTACACATAATTTGGAAGATTAATTGTGTGGTTAGTTGATATCATATGTCGACTTAAGTGTTGTACATCCATTGTTATATTGATTGAGTTTTTGGTTCCTTTGGAGTTGGCAAATTTATTGATTGTGGTAAAATAGTGATTTAAAATAAAATAAAATAGATAAATAAAATAGGGAGAAGTAGGTTAAGTATTTAGAAGTAGTTTTAGTAATCAGTTTAAATTTACAATGAAGGGAGCTACTACAATGTCAGAGAAGGATATTAAAATTCAGAGAGTAATTACCCCTGTTGATGTAGTACAGAAGAATAATCCTTTAGTCAAAGATATTGCGAAGATATCGGAGAAATGGCATAAGCGTTGGCCTGAAATTGACCAACTATGGCCAGTGGTAGGGACTCTTAACCCAGATGTAATTAAAATAATGCATGTGCTTGTGTCTACATATAAGGCGGAACAAAAGAAGGGTAAGAAAGGAGAAAAACGTAAAGAAAAGAGACAAGTGGAGCTTGGTGTTCTTCAGTTGTTTGAAAATGAGGGACAGAAATTGATAAAGGCTGCAAAAGAAAAGAGAGATAGAGGTGTAGAGGAAATAAGAAAGAATGCAAAGGAAACAGAAAAATTAATGGCAGAGATTAATACACCCTTCTCACATGTGGATTCAACGAAGAAACCCCCACCTTATGAGAAGAAGGTGAAGTTTGAGGAAGTTTATCCCCAGCTCCCAGTGATCTCTCAGGGGGTAATTATCAGATTAAAGATGAGAATGATAGAGTTATAGAAGTGGGACAAGCGGAGACGACTATAACGATGTATTCAAGTTCTGACAGTAAGAGGAAGACAATAAGTGTGGGAGCTAAGGATGATCAGAGTGACTTGGAAGACATTGTGGGTAGATATGATCCTAAAGTCAAAAGGATGTTGGCTAGAGCGGAAAGAAGAGGAGAAACATGGACGACAGAGGACTCGGAAGATGATAGCTCTAGTGAAAGTGAGAATGGAGGCAGTGATTGGGAGGAGCAAGTTCCTTTGCCTTCAAGAGGTTTTTTCCCTGCGGCAACTAGCACTGGAATGGAAGAGGCCTTACAAGAGGTTGAGAAAAGTATAAATCAATGCCTTTCGCATCTCTATGAGTTGTCTAGACCAGAGGATCAGAAAGTATGGGAGAGTCAATTAAAGTGGTTAAAGACACAGAAGAAAACTTTGCGGAAGAAGATTTCCCAAAAATTAGGGAAAAGATATTCACTGCGCCCAAGAAAAGGGAAAATGTGTCCAGTGGTTGTTCGAGGACAGAATTTGGAATACAAGCCTTGGCAGAATACAGATATGTCAGATATACTTGAGAAGTTACCTACTCTTCAAGATGGAGCACATCCTTGGATTTCAAAGCTGGAAGAGATTATGGTGGGAACACAAGCTGCCATGGGAGATATTAAGAGACTTTTGGCTAGTCTCCTAGGGGTTCCAGCTATGGAAGAGATTCTACAGAAAGCGGGACTTGACCGATATATAGGGACTGCTGTGAATGATCCGGAGCTGTTTGCAGCAAGTAGAGGTCGAGTGTGGAGAGTGTTGAAAGATACTTTTCCCACTAATGTACATCCTGATAATATTCTGATTGAGCCATTAGGACAGGAAGAAAATCCGAGGGCCTATGTGTCAAGAGCCCATCAGGTGTGGAGAAATGTCACAGGAAATGATCCGGATTTGAATTGAATGGAGCAGTCAATTTTGCGGGCTAAAATACAGAAGGGGCTGCCCTTACCAGTGAGGAGCAAATTGGCAGAGGTGGTTGGTCTTGGAAGTATGACAAAGAATGTCTATGCGGATCATATAGCCCATCAAGTGGAGCTATATAGGAAAAAGAAACATGATCAGAAAGAGCAGGATCGAGAGATCCTTAGGAAACTTAATCAAATAGAGGTTAGCGGAAGGTAAGCGAGTGATGAGATATACATCGATTCCGCATATGCATATACTGAATGTCATTTGTGTGGATCAGTGTGGAAGAGCTGAGAGTTTAAGAAAATAGATGGTTCTCCAATGCAGTATTATGCTTAAATAATGAAACTGTTGCATGTGAAGATAAATCAGCTGAAGGTCAGAGATCTATGTTCAGGTTTTTGTGTAGAGAGATCATAAGCAGGTGGGGACTTCCAGGTTGGATACTCTCAGATAAAGGGAAAGAGTTTATGGATAAAATGGTGAAATTGATTTAGTAAAATTGGGAATTAGATGGTTTGGAGCAATTTATCATCCACAAAGCCAAAGGATAGAGAGAGAGGAGTGAGATATGCAAAGAAGATTTTGATGTGAAGGTTGTGTGTATATTGAATTTTGAAGGATTGTGGTATGTGAGTTGTTTGAAAGAAAGCTGAAGCAAGTTTTATGAAAGAGAAGGGAAGTGATATAGATGGAGATGAAAGAGTATTGATAGAAGGTGAACTGTTGGAGACATATCTGTTTTGAATATTCATATCTCATTATAGTTTTGATATTTCTTATTGTTTTATCCTTTCACTCTATAGAGTGATATGATAAAAGGGGGGAAATGGAAAATGTGATTTATAATCTGAAATGATAGGATATTGTGAATTTTACATTTACTTATAGGATCATGATCTGCATTTGATGTTTTAATTTACATCTTTTGTTTGGTACAAGATACTGGTTGGTGTTTTCTTTCTTCCAGAACAGTATTGGGGGAAAGGATCACTATGGGACAATAAGAATGGACTGGAGGACTCTGAACAAGGATACTGTGATGCAATATTCGGAGTCAACACTTCATCGACACAACAGTGACAGTCGACGCTGCTGAGGAGCTGTTGTGGATGTTTGATTTAGTTTTTGATTTCTACATTGTATGAGTAATACTTAAACTGTGTGACATTTTCTTAGGTTGAAATTGTTGAAGGAAGATGTCTTCTGTTGTGGGGTAAATGCATTGGGACCTCAGATGGTTTCTTTCTTTTTCTGATGCCTAGGGAAATTGGGGCTAGGCAGGGAAAGGTCCATTGGAAGGTGCGATGGGTCGACCAGCCTGAAAGTGGACATTGTTTGGATTTTATTTTCTGAGGGTTCCATATGTACTTGCCTGAAGTTATATCCTTGTATTAATGATGAAATTTCTCCTTCTAATTGGTTTGGAGTACTATAAAGTGGTCGCCTGGGGCAGAGGGGCCGTGAGAGAATTTTCCTGTCTAGATTGTTTGATGGAAATTTCAGGAAAGATAGCTGCTTGACAGGTTTTTCGCTCTCACACTCCATAAAGTTATGTTTATGCTTCCCAAAGCATATGTAGGAGGAATGTATACTAATATTACTGTAAACATGTATGTTTTATTCTTTATTTTTCGAGGCTAGGTAGCCTCGAAGGGGGGAATTATGTAGTATACAGGATGTTTTATGTATGTTTTTGTCTTTTTGGAATGTCTGAGGGTTTCCAGATACTTTCACTTTTTACGAGTTTCCTACGTCTGAGTTAGCCCTTGGGGTTTATGTTTAGGATAAGAGTTAAGAATGTGACCCCCAGACTAGTAGGGGTTAAAGGTGAGGGTTTCCTCTCACCCATCTTCTTCTTCTTGACAGTGAAGGCATTGATTAAGGTCCAGATGTCTCCTATGAACCATGTAAACAACCAATGTATATATACTGGTGTTTAGAGCTGTTAGGTAGAGAGATCCATATTGGCTCGGATCCTCTCACAGGCTACTGCAGTGCTTGTCCGATGCTGAACTACTTTGTAATAAACTTCTATATACAAGTAAGTCAGTGTCAGCGGAGATCTTCTCTTCATCATCTTCACATCAACATCACAATCAAATATCCACAGGTTGAAACCATAATTTCCTATCCGGAGAGCCTTTCCTCTTTTTGTGCACTGTATGCAAGCTCATTCGGTGAATAAGCGGTTTCCCAGCGTTTTGAGGCTTATTCAGCTCAGAATGGCTTAATACTGCATTATCTGACCAGGACAAGACAAACTAAGAACTCAGCCACACGGACATGAAAGTTTCCTAATTTCTATTATAATAAACAAACATTATGGTTGAAACCATAATTTCCTGTCGGCAGAGCCTTTCCCTCTTTTGTGCACTGTATGCAATCTG
>NW_026118074.1:0-22697 GCF_001640805.2 Lates calcarifer
GTATACTAAATGGTCAAAAATCATGAAAAAAAGTCATAGTATAGTATGATGTCATAAATCATGAAAAAAAATGTCATAGTATAGTATGTTGTCAAAAAGTCATGAAAAAAAGTCATAGTATAGTATGGTGTCAAAAATCATGGAAAAATGTCATAGTATAGTATGTCGTCAAAGATGGTAAAAAAGTCATATTATACTATGTTGTCAAAAATCATGAAAAAAAGTCATAGTATAGTATGTCGTCAAAGATGGTAAAAAAGTCATATTATACTGTAAATGACAGCAAATTGTGTTTGTAGTAAAGGAAGCAGTTCTGTCATTTTATTTTTGTGCCTTTATTTTGAAGAGCACTGCTCTTCTTCTCCGTATACTTCCTGTTGTTGCTGCCGCTAGACTTCCCGCTCACGATTTGTCGTAAATGACCTGCTCTCGTTGTTTCTGTTGGAATGTCAGTGCGACGTGTAGGTGGAGATAGGCTGCTAGCAGGCTGAACATAAACTTAGCGCCCTTGGAAGCAGAAGGAGTTTTCACGGTGTCAAAATTAGAGGAGAAGAAAAGAGGAGAGAAGTAAAGCATGCACCAGTCGAAGCTCTCTGCATTATTTGGTTATTCCAAGTGGGCCGCTACAGTGAAAACTCCCTGGCTACAACAGACCTGCCGTCCCTGTAGAGAAGCTGACGCCATTTCATCTGAGATCCAGCTACCAACCTGTTCCCAGCCACCTAACTCCGCTCGCACTCACATTCAGCACAGGCAAGATTAAAAAGGACAGCACGCTGAAGGTATAACTACAGATGCTGAAAAAAGAGACATTGGGTACCAAGGAACAAAAGGAACTATTTATGAACACATACAGCACAACTGAAGTGCCTTAAATACTAACATAATATTTTGAGGTCAAAATAATTTGTGAGCTGGCTACTAACACATAATAGCTTTGAAATTGGTGAATATTTCAAGACCAATGGCACATGTGTTTATGGAATAATAATTCATGACATGTTTGTTTATGAAAAGTTGAAGGGTGAAGTTCTTTAGCTATTAATATTTACAGCGCTCATTTATGACATTGTGGTTACTGTTTTATGACAAAATCCCTTTGAATGTCCATAATCTGTAAATGCTTGATATAAGTACAACTCTGTGGTAAAAGATAACTGCAGCTTATAAGTGTGAATTCAGGCATAGGACAATCAAAAGACACGCCAGACTTAAAGCAGTTACACAAACAAACAAGATGTCACCCCCAACAGAGGAAACAGACAATCCCACAGACACGCCACTCAGGTCTAGCTCACGTGAAAGAAAGCTAACAGAGAAAGGCCAAGAGATGCATGACCAAGACATCAAAAAACGTGAAAAAACATTTAACAAAGCCTATAACTCTTGGAAGCTAGTAGCAAGGGAGACAAGGACAAAATTAAAAACCTTCTGCTCATTAGAAGACCTCAATAAATTACATGAAGATATTCAAGCAAAGTACGATGCTGTAAAACTACAGTATGAACCTATTCTACGTAACAGTAACACCACACCAGAGATCGTCAAAAAAATGGATGCCTGTGGTGTACTGACCATGGAAATTCGTGACCTCATAAGCAACCGTATAGAGACTATTAATGAAGATTATAATGATCAACTTGAAAAGGAAAGAGTAAGAGAAACATTAAACAAAAATGAATATGGGTCTGTCTTTGGCCTAACTAAAACTGAAACTGTAAGTTCATTCGAGTCATTAGAGAAATCGAGCAAACACTCTGGCTCAGCTAGTACCCACGGCAGTAGAGTAGATGCAGAAGCAGAGCTTGCTGCTAAGCTGGAGCAATCAAAGGCCATGGAAGAAATTCAAGCACAGCAAGCACATCTTCACAAGTTAGAAAGTGAATGGAAACTTAAAGAGGCAAAAATGTTGTCAGAAATGAAGCAAAGAGAGGTGGAAATGCAACAACAGTTGGAACAAGAGAGAGCAAAACTGCAACAACTACAAGCAGAAAAGGAAGTTGCTATCGCAGCAGCTCGTGTGAGAGCATATGACAGTTTTGAAGGTTTTGAGAACCACAATGAAGAAATCAACTACAAAACTAGCTCTGCGTGTTATAAAATAAAAACTGAGCCTCAACTGAATCCAGACGCTGCTTCATTCCAACCTCACCAGGCAGCTCCTGAAATGACAATGACCCAGCAGTCTGTCAGTCTAGCTCAAGCAATCGCCAGCTCATTAAGTATGAATCGCTTGCCAGTCCCTGAACCCACCACCTTTAGTGGTGATCCTTTAAGGTTTACTGATTGGAAGATGTCATTCATGACTTTGATTGACAGAAAACCACTCTCAGCGAGTGAGAAGATGTTTTATCTCAAAAATTATCTTGCTGGAGAGGCGCGCAAAGCTGTAGAAGGTTTCTTTTATCGAGATTCAGAGAATGCATACAATGGAGCTTGGAAAGTTTTACAGGACAGATATGGTAACCCATTCACCATACAGAGAGCTTTCCGTGATAAGCTCATGAAATGGCCAAAGATCAGCACAAACGACCCGCTAGCACTACGAGAGTTCGCCGACTTTCTCCAAAGCTGTACTGAAGCAATCCCATACGTCAAAGGACTGACTATTCTTAATGACTGTGAGGAAAACCACAAGTTGCTCAAAAAACTGCCAGAATGGATTGTCCGAAAGTGGAGTCGAATTGTTGTGGACGAACTTGACACATCTGGCAACTATCCAGATCTTGCATGCTTCACAGGGTTCCTGAGCAAAGAAGCACGGATAGCTTGTAACCCTATTGCTTCTCCACTGTTGATAAATTTCAAACCTGTAGATGATAGAATCTCAAAGAGAGCCAAAGCCTTCAACACAAACACACAACCAAAGAGTTTCGCTCAGGAGAAACAAGAAACAAACAGCAGTAAACCAAAATCACCTTGTTCTGTCTGTAAAGGTGAAGCTCATGGCATCACAAAGTGTCCCACTTTCACAACAAAGAGTGTTGAAGATAAAAGGGCATTCATCCATGAAAATCGACTCTGCTTTGGATGCTTGAGAAAGGGTCATATGATCAAGGACTGCAAGAGGCGACACACGTGCAATATATGCAGCCGTCGTCACCCAACCTGCTTGCATGAAGACAGGAAGCAAAGACCTGTAGAAGCAATAACAAATAGCTCCACTTCCACAGAAGAACGTGCAAGTCAGGAAACACATAAGGTCGTGTCCCATACATCAACACAACACGCTTCTGCTACCTCAAATATCGTCCCAGTCTTTGTGTCCTCAGTACAAGAACCACACAGAGAAATACTTACATACGCGATACTGGACACACAGAGTGACTCAACATTTGTCTTGGAAGATGTACTTGACAAACTGAATGTGAATGTCCAGCCAGTAAAGCTGAAACTTAGTACTATGACAGCCATTGACACAATCATATCAAGCAAGAGTGCTCATGGTCTACAGGTTCGAGGTCTCCACTCGGAGAACTGCATTCAACTACAGCAGGCCTACAGTCGTGACTTCATCCCGGTGGACAAGTCTTACATTCCAACGAAGGAAACAGCATTACTGTGGCCTCATCTCAGAAACTTGGCAGATAAGTTACCACCCCTCCAAGACTGTGATGTAGGGCTCCTAATAGGATACGACTGTCCAGCAGCACTGGCTCCTCTTGAAGTCATCCTAGGTGACAGAAACCAACCGTTCGCACAGAGATCAGAACTAGGATGGAGTATAATAGGCTCATCGAACCCCCACCTAGACAGACAAGGAAGTCAAAGCTTTGTGCATCGGCTAACAGTAAAAGAACTGCCAGTTCCATCGACGACAGATGTTCTAAAGGCCCTGGAATCAGACTTCATTGAGAGAACTCATGAGGATAAACATGTGTCCCAAGATGATGTTCATTTCATACAGTTCCTCAGTAACCACATCACACAGAAGGAGGACAGGCATTATGAAATGCCTCTCCCTTTCAAAGGCAACAGCCCGCCCAACCTACCAAACAACAAGAGGCTAGCCACAGTTCGCCTACAGTGTCTTAAGAAAAAATTAAAGGCCAACAAACGATACTATGATCAATACAAAACATTCATGGAAGAAACAATTAACAACGGTGATGCAGAGCCTGCCCCTACAACATCTGAGAGAGAGACAGAGTGGTACCTTCCACATCATGGCATCTACCACCCCAGAAAACCGGATAAGTTGAGAGTCGTTTTTGACTGTTCAGCCAAATTCCATGGTGTTTCTCTAAATGACACTCTGCTAACTGGGCCTGATCTAATCAATCCTCTAGTAGGAGTACTTTGCAGATTCAGGAAGGAAGCCGTAGCCATTATTTGTGATATTGAAAGAATGTTTCATCAGTTCTCTGTCACTCCTGAATCCAGGAATTATTTGAAGTTCCTCTGGTGGGAAGGCGGAGATTTGGAGAAGGAACCACAGGAGTACAGGATGGCGGTGCATCTCTTTGGAGCCGCTTCATCTCCTGGATGTGCCAATTTTGGCTTAAAGCATCTAGCACGACAACACAAAGCTAGCTATCCTCTAGCATCAACATTTGTGGAGAAAAACTTTTATGTTGATGACGGGCTAGTCAGCGTCCCATCAGTTGATGAAGCCAAACAACTGATCTCTGAGTCGCAAGAGTTGTGCCAACGAGGAGGCCTGCGCCTTCACAAATTCAACTCGAATGAAGAAGCAGCGCTCTCTTGCTTAGACCCTTCTGAAAGAGCAGCAAACATCGAGCCTCTAGGTTTTGATCCAACGCCATCAGAACGTGCTCTCGGCATTCAGTGGTCAATAAAGGATGACACTTTCAGCTTTAACATCACTTTGAAAGATCAGCCTTCAACTCGTCGTGGTTGTCTGTCTGTCATCGCCTCTCTCTACGATCCACTCGGATTCATCGCTCCATTCAGCCTAAGTGGAAAACGCATCCTTCAAGAGCTTTGTCACAGAGGTATCGGATGGGATGACCCACTCCCAGAAGATATGAAGCCACGGTGGGAGGAATGGATAAATGGTCTTCTCAAGTTGAAAGAGGTCTCAATTCAGAGATGTTACCACCCACATGACTTTCATGACATTGTCAGAGTAGAGTTACACCATTTTTCAGATGCCAGCTGTGTGGGATATGGTGCATGTTCTTACCTCAGGTACAAAAATGACAAGGACGAAGTCCATTGCAGTCTCGTGATGGCGAAAGCAAGGGTCGCACCCTCAAAGGTCACAAGTATTCCAAGGCTAGAACTCGCAGCAGCAGTAGTTTCTGCAAAGCTCAGTGTCATGTTAAAATGTGAACTTGACATGAAAATTGATCAAGAATTTTTCTGGACTGATTCACAAGTCGTACTTGGGTACATCAACAATGATGCTCGTAGGTTCCACATATTTGTTGCAAACCGTGTTCAACTGATTAGAAACAATAGTAATCCCAATCAATGGTATTATGTGGATACCTCAGAAAACCCAGCCGACCACGCATCCCGAGGTCTTCGCGCTTCAGACATTCACTCAACGAACTGGCTGCGAGGACCAAAGTTTCTCTGGGAGCGTGAATTACATCTAACGCCCAGAACTCCAACAGACTTACTCGTCGGTGATCCTGAAGTCAAAACAATTCAGGTACTTGCAACCGAAACCAATAACTGCAATGACATCCTCAGGCGTCTGAGTCAGTTTTCTTCATGGACAACACTTGTAAAGGTGGTTGCAAGAATCAAGAGACTGATGTCTAAACAAAAACAACATAGTGAACATGTAACTGTCGAGGAGCGTGAGAAGGCTGCTGAGACAGTAATTAAGATCGTACAGCAGCAAGCCTTCCCCCATGAAATTAAAATGCTTCAAAGTGGAAAAGACCTTCCAAACTCAAGCTCTCTCTTCAGTCTTGATCCCTTCTGGTCTGAAGGACTTCTCTGTGTTGGTGGGAGATTAAAACAGTCATCTCTCTGTCACAAAGTCAAGCATCCAGTCATCTTACCAAACAACAGTCATATTACTAAGCTGATTGTGTCCCACTACCACGCTAAGACATGCCATCAGGGTCGAACCCAGACACAAATGGAGCTTAGGACCAATGGATTCTGGGTCATTGGTGGGAGCAAGCTGGTTGCTAAGCTAATACACACCTGTGTGCTTTGCAGGAAACTTCGACGGCCAACAGAGAACCAGCGAATGGCTGAACTACCTAAAGAACGTCTTGAAGCCTCAGCACCTTTCACGTATAGCGGCATGGACTGTTTTGGCCCGTTCATTGTAAAGAAAGCCCGCAAAGAATACAAAAGATATGGACTAATTTTCACATGTCTGTACTCTAGAGCCGTCCATATTGAGATGCTCGAAGATTTGTCGACAGACTCATTCATCAATGCATTGAGATGCTTCATCAGCCTCAGAGGAGCTGTCCGACAACTACATTGCGACCAAGGTTCTAACTTCATTGGCGCCAGAAATGAGTTTAAGGAAGCATTTAAACAATGTGACGCCAAACTACTGGAAATCTTCTTGACTGAAAGGCAATGCGAATTTGTCTTCAACGCCCCTTCTGCCAGCCACGCAGGCGGTGTCTGGGAGCGGCAAATCAGAACCGTTAGAAACGTGTTAAACGCCACCTTTGCACAGTGCCCGGGTCGACTTGATGACGCCTCTCTCAGAACATTGTTTTATGAGGCCATGGCTATCGTTAACAGCCGCCCATTAACAGTAGATGGAATCAATGATCCACAAGCGCTGGAACCTTTAACACCGAATCATCTCATCATGATGAAATCTAAAGTTGCTCTTCCTCCTCCTGGAGTATTTGTCAAGGAGGATTTGTATGCTACAAAGAGATGGAGGAGAGTTCAGTATCTCATTGAACAATTCTGGGGTCGCTGGAAAAAGGAGTATCTACTCAACATATCCACAAGAAAAAAATGGCACTTACCTCAGCGCAACCTCAGAGTCAATGATATTGTCATCATTAAAGACGACAACCTCCCAAGAAATCATTGGCAACTTGGACGAGTGGTGGAGACTGTTCAAGACAGCGATGGCTTAGTCCGTCGAGTTAAAGTGCAAGTAGGAGAGCGAAAGCCTCAAAGAAAACAAGATCCCCCATCCAAACCTTCAGTTATTGAGAGACCAATCCAAAAATTAGTGCTTCTCCTTGAAAATTGAGTGGAACAGACAGAGTGACAACTGTTTGTGTACACATTGCTTCATTGTATGATGTTGTACAGTTCAATTGCATACCTCTGATAGTTCAACATAAAGTTATTCATTTATTAGAGTCAAGAAATCCTACACAATTCATTTCCTCTTTGTGTACTTGTTCATTCATTGTAGTAGGATTTGGTGGGAGTGTAAATGACAGCAAATTGTGTTTGTAGTAAAGGAAGCAGTTCTGTCATTTTATTTTTGTGCCTTTATTTTGAAGAGCACTGCTCTTCTTCTCCGTATACTTCCTGTTGTTGCTGCCGCTAGACTTCCCGCTCACGATTTGTCGTAAATGACCTGCTCTCGTTGTTTCTGTTGGAATGTCAGTGCGACGTGTAGGTGGAGATAGGCTGCTAGCAGGCTGAACATAAACTTAGCGCCCTTGGAAGCAGAAGGAGTTTTCACGGTGTCAAAATTAGAGGAGAAGAAAAGAGGAGAGAAGTAAAGCATGCACCAGTCGAAGCTCTCTGCATTATTTGGTTATTCCAAGTGGGCCGCTACATATACTATGTCGTCAACAATCATGAAAAAAAGTCAGTGTAGTATGTTGTCAAAAATCATGGAAAAATGTCATAGTATGTCATCAAAAATCTTGAAAAAAAGTCTGTATAGTATGTCGTCAAAAACGGTCAAAAAATGTCATAGTATAGTATGTCGTCAAAAATCTTGAAAAAAAGTCATAGTATAGAATGTTGTCAAAAATCATGAAAAAATGTCAGTATATAGTATGTCGTCAAAAGTCATGAAAAAATGTCATATAGTATGTCGTCAAAAATCTTGAAAAAAAGTCATAGTATAGAATGTCATCAAAAATCATGACAAAATTTCATAGTATGTCGTCAAAAATCATGGAAAAAAGTCATAGTATGTCGTCAAAAAATGTCAAAAAATGTCATTATATAGTATGGCCTCAAAAATCATAAAAAATGTCATTGTATAGTATGGTGTCAAAAATCATGAAAAAAAAGTCATAGTATAGTATAGGGTCAGAAATGGTCAAAAAATGTCATAGTATAGTATGACTGTAGAAAAACACGTTACAATATGTGATACTGACTGAATTGAAAAAAGTTTAGTTATTTAAGTTTAGTCATTAACCAATGTTCTTGTTTCTACAGGATGAGAAGACAACAGCAGCTGAAGACCCTGACGTGGATGAAGAAAGTGTTACTAAGCGGTTAATTAAAGACCTCCACCATCTAACTGCTGTAAACCGTGTTGGTTTCCTGTTGTTCAAGTGAAAACACTTTTTCTCTACTATCTGTAATGTAGTCATAGGCACATTTTCAAGGACTAATGTGTATAAAACACAAATGTCTGTCATTATCTTTGCAGTGATTTGTTGTCTGGAATGAAATCATTAAAAGTGTTTTTTTAAACTTTTGTGTCTCATTTCATTGCATTTTATCTCAAGAAAAATTTCATGATTCTCATGTTTTAATTTTTAAACCTATATTTAGAAAATATATATTTTTAAGTTTTTATAGTTTTACACTTAACTCATAAAAGGTTTTACACTCATTGTTCAGACATTATTTTAATTAGCTTTAGTTTAGTTTCATACTTTTTAAATTTTGAATATCTTTTTTTAAAAAAGGTTTTATACTTGGTTTTTAAAATATATTTTTCCTTTTCCTTTTTTTTTCTTTTTATCCTTAATATTTAAAGGTTTTCATTTTATTTATTAAAAGGGTTCCTATTGTATTATATTCCAAACTAAGGTTTTATATTTTCTGTTTTGTACATGTATTTTGTTATACATATTTTTTGACTATTTGCAGCTACACTGTTGAAAGATACTAATTAAAACTGATAAGTTACAGCAGCTTTAATTTGTTGGTATTTGTTCAAAATGAGGTTTTAAAGAGTCAAACTGCAGTTGAGATAATGACAGAGTCAGACTGAAAAGAATAAACTAACACTGACCTTCTGGAAATGTCTCCACGTCTGTCTCTTCCCTTCATTTAATGGTTAAAATTTGAATCCTGTGGAGAAAAACACAACAGACATTTATATAAAGATGTCACTTTTAACACATCAAAATAAAAGCACAGAGAGTTTTTGGGTATTGACCTTCAAACTGTCAAAAGATAGAGAGGTAAAAGACACTAAATCTACAAAAAACCAGAGTGTGAACTAACTGGTTCTGGACTAATCAGAACTATTCCAAGAGTTACGTTTGCTTTATACAGAAAGACAGAAGAAGCTGCTCTGAGTGGAGAACTGACTCCACCAGCTCCTGATATTCACACAGTGGACAGAAATGTTTTTCTCCAAAGTCAGTTAAAATTTGAGCTGAAGTTGGTTGATAGAAGCCAAAATGAAGCAAAATGACAGTGTTTCTAGTGTGACGCTGAACTGAATAAGAGGGAAAGGGAGAGAAAGCGTGTGTAAAAGAGAAGGGGAGACAGATAGAGAGAAAGCATGAGAGTGAGAGAGAGCAAGGAAGAGAGAAAGAGAGACATAGAGAAGGAGGCAGAGAGAAAGCATGAGTGTAAAGCGGGGTACATACTAAAAGATAATCCCCCCTCCCGATTGAAGTCAGTAAAGGCCATTATCTTGCGGGATTCTCCTGTTGTGTGAAGTGTGTTCAGAGTGATTTTACCCTCCCTGATCTGCTCTGAAAATGATCGGAGCTGCCCCAATTAATATTAAACATGTTCAATATTTCCAATTGAAAATCCTGTTGCGTGGGGAGTACACTGTGGAAAGCCGAGCACACACTCTGTGGATTGTCATGTGGAACGGAATGATAGCCAATCAGGAAGCAAGGTGACTGACGACAGAAAACCAAAACAAACAAGAGACATTGTCGTCCGCTGTTTGTTTAAAGTCGTGTTCGACCGCACAAGATTTTGACTTTTGACAGTCCAGACTCTTCTTGCTGTATATCAAACACTATAAACTGTGAATTCTGTCATTATTTGTTGTCGTGTGTGGTCTCTCACATTCTCTAAATCGTGTAAGATTCGAAAAATCTTTTAGTGTGTGCCAGGCATGGGAGAGAGACAGAAAGACAGAGGGAGAGAGTGAGAAGGAGCAAGAGAGAGGGAGAGAGAGAACTGATGTTTAAATTCTTCATTTTCATTTAACTGTACATTCATGAACTATAAACTTTAACAATGAGTTTAGTCTTTTTGTGACAAATCAGACTATTCAGACTTCAGATCAAATACTCGGGATATTAGAGTTTAATGTCAGTGCTCTGTGTTGGACAGTTTGTGTAAAGCTGTTTGTGAATTACCTGGAGGCCTCTGTCCTGGTTTCAAAGAACTTCATTGTACAAAGACTCTGCAATCGTGGATGAAGTGGTGACACCTGGAGGAAATAAAAAGAGAATAATACAAAGGAAAATGATCAATACACTGACCTATTCCTCATTAACAGTTTAATCCCAAAACACACATAAATATTCAACATTACAGCTGAACCAGAACATTTTCCAAACAATAGAGGAGTGTCTCAGAAAATGGGCTGTTTACTGTCACATATGACAAGAAAAAGCATCACATCTTTAGGAATCAATAACAAAAAATATTTGGGGAAAATTAACTAAAATGATTATCTTAAATCTTAAATATCTATATTAATTGTCTGTCAACTAATCACTAGAGGAATCAAGTATATTACTGTGAACTGCATAATAAAAACTTTCACTTAAGCACATTTTTGAAAACAGGTTTTTAACTTGTGGTATTTCTAATTATACTTCAGTCAACAGGCAGAAAATTAACTGACAACTATTTAGTTGTTCTACTATTTAGTTTTTGAAAATTATTATAACTAGTACTATTTTCTGACAAATTATAGACACGATTAATCAGTTATTATTATATTCAATACTTGACTCATTAAATACAAAGGATTTGTAAAGGATTAACACTGCTATTAACATTAATAATTCAGCTCACCAACAGATTTTTTTCAGGGTAAATTTTTAGGACACATACCTGATTGGTTTGTAAGATGAGAGCTGGTATTTCTGGTCAGGCTGCAGCAGCTGAACGAGTAAACCTGGAAAACACAAGCACAACACTTGAAAAACAAATAACTTAATTGATAAAGAACAGTTCACCTCCAAAACCTGAACAGTATAGAAGAATACAACACTGAAAACTTGACAATTACACTTTGAGGTGAATAAATTAATTATGTTACTAGTATATTACTATATTTAGTTTTTTTAAATAATAATTTCTAACAGTAATCTCAGCTCATACATTGTGACCTTCTCTTGAGACTTAAAACTTGTGAAGGACCACAGAGTTAAAATCTAGTTTTCAAACGTGTAACACAAAAGTGAGCTCAGTAAAGTCTCAAGTCACCACAAACAAATTTCTAATCAATAACATAGTCAACAGGGTTCAGGATCAATGGATGTTTATGTACAGATTACTACCACATAGCTATAAGAGCACAAAACGAAAGAGGGGGGAAAAAAAAAAAACGTAGTTGCAAAATGATCACAATGAGATGCTTAACTACCACACCACACACAACGTTTAATAACCTGGAACAAAACTACAAAGACACAATACAACGCAAAACAACCACCAAGAATCTGATCATAGGAAGACGTAAAACAGCCAACTAGAGACGCAAAACGATGCAATACCACCACAAAAAGACACAAAATGATCACATCGATGTGATAATCCGCCATAAACTGACTTAAAACGACTAAACTGGAGTACAAAATTACAAAGACGCAGTAAAATGCCTGCAAAGTAATTATTAAGAAATGCAAACGGAGTTGTAAACAAACAGACTACTTAACAGTTACCACCCTCCACAGCTCATGTCAGGGACGCTTTAGTCACAGAAACACAAACACGCTTTTAACCTAAACCTAAACTTAAACCTTAACATAAAAGACTGAGAATGAAATTTAAAAATATAATTACAGGGTAATGTTAATGCTAACGCTCGAAGCTAATGCTAACGCTCGAAGCTAATGATAAGGCGTGAAGCAAATGCTAACGCTCTCCGATAACGTTAATGCTAACGCCAGCCGCTTACTGTTTGCTTTACCTTTGCGCCACAGGTGTGTTCAGCGTCCAGCCTCACTCCTGTTCGACAAAGAAGCAGCTCCAGAGTTTGTTTTAGCATTTAAACCTCTCCGATAGCGACGTTTTTTTCATAGTACTAGCAAACAGAAGCAACTGTTCAGACTTGAGTTTAATGTTTTCCTACTTCCTCTCTCAGTCTCGCTTCGCTCCTCCCAGAGGGTAATGGCCAATGATAAGACGCGTCGCGACCAATGACGACATACGCAGAAAAACGCTGATTGGCTGGCTCATTGTGGCCCGCCTATCAGCCGTGTCTGATTGGTCCTAAAATTACCCACTGTAAAGACGGAAAAAACCTTAGCTGTATTATAAGGGGACAGCCATGCGCCAGACGCATCATCAGTGCACAAAATCTGAAGGTGAAACTCCTTTATTTGTGACTATTTTCTGACAAATTGGATATGAGCCACATGCAATCTGTAATGGCCAAGTTAATGAGCATGCTCCTGTAACATGTATGTATACTGCAGTTAGTTACAGTTGCCCTGTAGTGGTCCATCTCTGATCTTCTACATGATGAGGATTTACCACACTGAGACCTGAATGAATAAATACATTTGATGAGAGGTTTAATGAACTTAAGTCACCATAGACTGCATATAAAAAGATAATGAACTGCACAGATCACATACACTATCACACATGAGGTAAATGACTTACAAATTTAAAATACCCTCAAGAAGACGGTTGAGAGTTACAAAAAATCAGTCAGACAGTGCCATATCAGCAAATCCTTATGAGGCTGATATATTGATTAAAAAAAAAAACATTTGAGTCATTTATTCAGTTTTACCTCTAATTTTGTGCATCACACAGCATCTGCTGTAAGCCAGCAAGGATCCTCGTTCCAGAGAAACAATTAACATTTACACAATTACACAATTACAATTACATCCATGGTTTTGGTGTGGGAACTGTTCGGGCAGCATGAGAGTGTGAGATGGAGAGCGAAAGCGTGTGTCACATGCCAGAAGCATGAGAATTGGCAACACTGCAACTACAGTACAAATAGAGTACAAATACGTCAGTGGCCCCTTTCTAGGATCGAGAAAACAAAATATATTTACAACACTGTCACAAAAAGTCACTGCACAGTACAGATTGAACTTTAAAGCTACTTCATTCTACACAGTAAACAAATATTGTCTATACAGTTAAATGAATTAGAAAAGCAAAAATTCAAAACTGCAAACAAAGAATCATCGCCAGCTGCCTACCTAACTCACGGACAAGGAGCTCTTGTGACCCACATGAGTTTTTCCCCCCGTGAGCCTTGGCAATCCTAAACCCAACAATTAAACAAGATGTGGATTTTTAATACATAAATCAGACACTAAGGAATTAACCTACAGTTACATTGCGATAAATAGCATCATTCATAGATGTTCTCACCATCGATAGCAGTAACTATGCCCAGAAAAATGGTGCATAGCATTTTCTTCCTGCATTTTCCCAGTGACCCCTGACCTCTCAGCAGGCTCATTGCTTTGACATATAGTGAAACTACACCACCAACAGTACAGCTGCAGCAGAAAACAGTACTTAGAGTAGTTTTATTTTATGCTTTAAACATGTGCATTTACCACCTGGTTACATTAAATTATCACTGTGAACAAATATGAAAAAAAAAAGTTTGTTCTAGTAGAGCAAAATAAGTATGTCCAGCCTGATCACAATCAGTCTGGCGGGAGAAAACACACGCTCAGAGGGCGGTGACGTTGCTGGTATACAGAGATACTGGCATGCCAGCTTTGCCAGTCTGGAAAAACTCTCTGCATTTACTTTCCACCATCAGTCAGCTTTGTATCCAACAGTAGGGTTACGTCCTGTAAAAAGGTCTCAACGTCCATGTGCATGCTGTGAGTGACAGTTGCTGTTGGTATTGTTCCCCCAAATCACTGAGAGCTGGCGCAAGACTGCTTCACCTCCTGTCTGTTTCTGTGTTACCTTGGTCCCAGGTAAGCAGAGTATCACTGTGACTGGGAGCACCTAACCAGTCTCCCAAGAGGACTTAAGATCTGTCTGTTTCAGTCCACACTCTACCCACTCTTCCAGCACCATGTCTTTGGTTGGTTGCCATCAGCCATCCATCCACTGAAACCCATCAGACTGCCCAAAAAAAAAAAAAAAAAAAAAAGAATAAAATCATGTTATTCATGTGTTTTTTCATTTGCAAATATGCCTGAATCTAGATCCTGAGTTAATTTGGTAATATTGCATGTCAACATATTACTTTTTAACTTGCTGTCCCAACACTTCCAGATGCTCTCATCTTCAGGAATCACATCAACCCAAAATTCTCTCAAGTAAAACATCATTATAGTACCACAACACAAAGTTGCATCACTTGGCATCCACAAGTAGTGGAAGTATTAAGTATGGCTCCTGTCTGCTGAAACATCGTCTCAATCGTTGCTGAGGCAGAATCCCTCGTCTCCAGCACACAGGAGCAGTGTGGGCAGTGAAAACAACTTGTAAACAATAGACTGAAGAGGATAATTTTGTCTGACTTTTTATTTTGTTCCCCAGTCTTACATAAAGACAGGCATTTTTTTTCTTACCTGACATGTTTCAACAGCCAAGCCTGTGGTCTTCATCAGAGGTGTTGCTGGAGTGAAACGATGGAAACCACAGGCGTTTTGAGATGCTGTATTTCACTGATGTCACTTTAATTAAACCACCATCTGCCTCAGCTCTTATGGGACCTAGCTGCCAAAAGTTGGGATTTCATATCTCTACGTGAGACCGAAGACTGAACATATGTACCTTATACACAGTACTGTGGTTTGTATGCTATATTTGAGTGACATGAATACATTACCTTTTGGTCTTTTCTCAGTCCACATGATGGCAGTATCGGGCTTCTTACATCCTCACTCTACAGTGTTTACATTTTCAGTATCCACATTATGAACCTGCAACAGATAATTGACATTTAAAAAGTGCTGCAGAAGTTATGTTGGTTACCAGTGAATTCAATTTCCTGATGGGACAGTGGGATTATGTGTTTATGTTAGATTTTAATTAACTTCTTTCCTGTTTGGCTTCTTACTCTGAGCAAAACAGTTTCCAGTGAGCTCAGAGTAGAAACAAACAAGCCTTGCTTTTTTTGCTTCAAAAAAGAAAAAGAAAAAGAAGCTCAAAATACAGGCAACTCAGCATGTTAGTTGTGTCTCTACCAAAATTAATTTGAATGGAAATAAAGTTTTAATTTGTATCAGAATTTACATTCAGGATTTCATTGACTAAAAAGCAACCAAATTCCAGCAAAACAAAAGGGTCAAGAACAGTGAAAAGAGACCTGTAAAAGAGTTACTTAGCATCAAATCCACTTCTGAGAATTGCAACCTCAGTTATCTGCCCTTTTCCAGAGACAAATGAGGTATTCTTGCCCTATTAACAGCAAAAGAGATAAAAGGAATATTAAAAAAAAGAATCAAAATGAATAATCTATGGTGTTTCCTTGTACTCCCTTGCTTCCACAGAATGAGGCAACATCATATTTAACCTACCAGGTCACACCCCCATCAAGACATCAAAACAGAAAACATCTTGTGGTAGTGTGGAAAATTCTGAGTTGTAATTTGTGTCACATTCAGCTGTGTTTAAGACAATAGTGACAATCCGTGACACGTCAACTCCCTGAGACCACAGCACCTTCAAACAGGGTGAAGTGCTTCAGACAACGATGTCTGTCAAGACCAAATCCCAAATCACATTTTGAAACAAAAGGGTATCTGGTCCTTTGACAAAACAAATATATAAACAAATAATAAGGAAATATGATTCTGCCAACCTTCAACAAGTTCAGGCAAACAGGCAAAATTACCCCCAAAAAGTTATTTCAAAATGTTTGTTTTGATCCCAAACAAGCTGCCATTTCTTACCTCCTTGGCTGGCAAAAAAAGAGAAGTCACATGAAGGTGTGTAAGACATGCAAAAATTTGAGAAGGATGCTGGGAGCCAAAAAAAGAGACTGGCCACAAAACCTCCTTTATACTTTTCAGAGATGTGGCACAGTTGTCACAGGTTAGAGGAAGCCATTCGAACTCTGCTTAATCACAACCAGCAAAAGAAGACACAGCAGTGCAAGAAAGTGAGCATGTTACACTAATATATGACACCACACGAGTTGCAGTTTTAAATTCAGCACAGAGAAACCTCTCCGTTTGTGACATTTTTCAGGTCCTTTTAGGAATGACATTCATCAGCAACTATAAACAATCTGCATGACACATGATGGCGACATCAAAAACACGGATAATCAGAGGATATGTTAGAATTTTTCAAAATATTTTCAACAATGGTTTAACAGGCACGGAAATGTTTTTTTTAGTAGTTACTCAGAGATAGATGAGAAGACCGACACTACTCTTCTGACTGTACATTAAATGTGTAGCTGAAGCAAGTAACCAGTTAAGGTAACATGAACACAAAGACTAGAAACAGGAGGAGACAGCTAGCTGAGCTTTCTACCCACAAGCACCTCTAAAGCACACCAGTTAGCACACCAGTCTTAGTTTCAGCTAATTGTAAACTGAAGAAGCCCCTTGGATGAGAAACTCCACTTATATTTATCCACTCAAATAGCAGAGATAATATCTAAAAAAAAAAATATTGATTTGGCTGTGGTGAGTCAAGTTGGCCAAAAAGTTTTAGTTTTTAGTTTTAGACTAGACACTCAGACAGTAAATGATGGTTTTGCAGACCTTGAGATCCTTACACTGCTATGTGGATTCACCAAATTATGACAAGAATCCAATGAGACCAGGCAACCATCCCACTGAACTTTTCATAACAGTCACATTGCAAAAATACATCTGACAGCTTTGATGCTAAAATTAAGGAAAGAAAAACCAACAGCCAGTCAGACACCACTTTGCTTTTCTGTTGCTTGTCAAACTGCGGCAGAGTGAACTTGAACAGAAATGTAAAACTAGAAGCACAAAATGTCATTTCCTCCTGTTGGTTTTTTCTCCAATACCACTTACTTCTCTACCGACTGCTCCCTCCTCCACCTCCATTCATCTACCACCACAGAATGTCTCTCCACATTATGGAGAAACTATATTCTCTTTTGAAACTGATGTATTGACAAAATAATGGTTTATCTGCCTTGCTCTTGTTTCTTCTCCTAAGACGTCTCTCCACCTTATTCAGGCCTTATTAGAGTCTCATCTTGCAGATCCTGCTAAAAGCTCATCAACAGCACACATGATGTGCTCCCACCAGCACTTATACTGATGGAAATGCTTTATGTCTGTTCCTTTACATTTTAACACAATATCCTTTCTCAACCCCAGGGTGCCTCTTCAAGGTTATTGCTGAATATGTTCTGTTTTTTTCTTTATTGTCAGAAAATCTCATGAAATTCTAACAAGTATGCCTCTGTAGTCTAGGCTTATTCTTCTGTAACTGCATGTAACCATTATTTTCATTTGATTTGTGTGCAACTTATTTTCCTCATATATCAATGTCTTAAACTGTCTTGTTTTGTTCAACTGACACAGCTCTGTTATACACAAATTCTAAGAGATTATTGGCAGCCCCTACAATTATCATAGACCATGATAAAACTATTGAGTACTTTATTCTTGTAACCTCATATTCAGTAGCCGGTGAAGAGGCTAAAGAAGAAATTTCTGGCTGGGCTTTGAGAGACAAATATTGTTTGTTTTGGTCTTTTCGTGGGATTTGTTGACATCAAGACAACAAAACCTGCTTTATCTTTAAAAGTTTCCTAGTAGCAGCTGACAGTAGCTGAATTTGTGCGATTTGCCCTCTGTTAAAGCACTGTAAACTTTCTCTGACCAACCGCTTCTATCTCTGCCAGCATCCCGAGAGAGAAACAAATATCCAACCTGAACTAACTGTGCACCCAGCAGCTGAATGTCAGTGCTGTGGTACAGCTGGGACAGTCTGTCTGGATACCAGGTGCAATGTTATATTCCCCTGTACACAGTAAACAGACGTGAGGGGTGTGAAAGAGGTTTTGGAGACAGGCAGGTGTAAAAGGGGCAAAATGTGAAAAACAAACATGTCTGCCTTCTCCTCTTTTTCTAACCATGATGCAGTCATCATCCTCAGATCAGTCTGAAGGAGAGGGACGAGGGACAGGACGACAAACTTAATCTGCTGCTGATCAGGTAAGACGAGACGGAGGATGATCTCTGATGAAACAGAGGTGATATTAACACAAGGAAGCTTTTTTTTCCTTCTCTGTTGACTCATGCAGCTATGGTATAGTCTGACCAGCCTCTAAAGAAAACACTATGAAAACACTATTCTCCTGAAAATGTTCTACACATGCCTGAATTCACTGATAGATAAATTGCTCTGGCAGAGACTGCTCCACAGAACGACTTTCAGGTCAAACCTTTTGTGCTCTGTTTTTCAGCATTTTGAGAAGCATGAATGCTCTGTACATGTCTGCTCTGCTCTGCTCTCTTCTGCTCGGCTTCCTGTATCCTACAGGTATTGGCAGCAGCACATAATATGACACACCACATGAATAGAGTTGACAATTTGATATACAGTAATACAGTAAATGTGAAATAATGTTCACTCCTTGCTCCGTTCTGGGTTCTTTGACAGGAGCGGAGGAGAGCGAAGCAGCAGTTGGGAGGAAGGAGAGGGAGAAACGGAGCTTACCCTACTGGGGCTTGTGGTCGTCAGACTTTTTCGGATGGTTGGAGGAGCTACGAGCTCAGGCAGCTCTCGACGGGATGCACGACCTGGCTCGTACCTTCTGGGCTCACTTCCCCATCAGCAGCGATCTGGGCTACGATAATCCCGAGTCGGACCCTCAAACTGAGGAGTGAGGCCAAGAAGAGATAGTGTCCTGATAAGAAATTCAAGAGTCTGAGGGCAGAGGTTAGGAGTCTGAGGGCAGAGGTTAGGAGTCACCTGTAACATGTGTTATGATGTTTACAGTTCAGATGATCGATTGTGGTGGTGCTGTGACTCTTTATGTATGTAGAAAAATATGATTTAAAAATTTTTCTCTTCTTCTAACCTAATTAAACCAGTATGCAGGAGAATTTGGCCGTGGTGACCCTTTCTTTTGTCACAAACTGGGTTTGAACAACGTACAAGGGAGTGCAAACACACTGAAATTAATGGTCAGGGCTCATTTACAGAAAAGAAAGGTACTGTGTGTTATCCTGCATTGTGACATTACTTATGTTTGGAGTCAGTTGAACAACAGAGGGGTAAAAGTCATGGCTAGACATCTTATGCACAAACTGTTAACCTACTATAACAGAAATCAAAGTAACAACACTACATTTATTTGACACATAGTTAGTAGTTACAAATTATCAGCAGCTCCATCAGAGATATTACCCTCTAAACTTGTAAGATGGTTTCATTTAAATAACCATTAGAGACTCACAGACTTCAAATTCAATATTTCACAAGATAGTAAAGATTAGGTGACGGATCTGAGCACGTCCTCCTCCGCTGGGGTTCTGTTTGACTCCAAACAGAATTTATGCATAATTTTCTGTAGCAGACTTCTTAAACATGTCAGCAGTTCAAAATAGTGTTTATAGGCAGTTCTCATAAAATTAAGAAAACTCAGTGGGTGTTGAGGAAATATAATAATTGTATGTAAATTGTTTTTAGCAGAACACACATTAAGAGTTAAATGGAAAATTGAAGTTGAAAAATCTGCAGATCTTTTAGGTAATAAGAGGCTTTCATTGTAGTTGGGTTTTTAGTTTATCTTTTGAGTGTCTCTGTGAGTTTTTGAAGGACATCTGTGATGCCTGTGTGCAAAAGTGTCAGATACTTGCATAAATGCACTTCAAGTCACAACACCCAGACTGTCAACTCGAGTGTGAAGAGAGGAGGTAAGGGAATGATGAAAGCAGGGTTAGACAGGAGTGAGTGAACAAAAAGAGTAAATTGTGGTTTGCAACAAAGTTCAATGTATATGTCTGATCTTGTGATTTTCCAGTTCCCTAATTTCTGGGACAACAAACACACACACTGAAACATATGAGAAGATTACTTTATTCTACTTTATCTCTGTCCAGGAATGCTCTGGCGCTGAAGTGCTCATTTCATGGATCTGTGGGCAATTGCAAAGAAAGCTTTGTACCTGAATCATTGTGTCGTCATATCCCATCCCTTTCAGGTCAGTGTGTGGTACATTTGGATAGGTAAGATCAATCCAGATAACAGACAAAGCCTTTGTGGCTATGGAATTCTTCATCATGTCAGAAATGGTGCATTCTCTCTTCCTGGTTCTCATTCTCCTCTCTTGCTCCAATGTGCTTCATGGCTGAGAATAACAAATGGCACCTGTGAGAAACAAAAGTGATTGGTGAGTATGTGTCTATATCCACAATGTGTTCTTAGACTTTGAAGTACCAGATATGTGAAAATCTCAGAAAATCTGTAGGAGAATCTGAGAAATCCACAGACATCTGTTTTCCTAGTTTGTTTTCCATCGGCAATGGAAATATGTGCCTGAGGACAGTGAGCCTTTGATAAAGCTCACTGTAAGTAGAAGTCAGGGACTCAGCCTATTTCTTCTATAAGGAAGTCATAACTGCAGGTATGCCTGCTGAGAGCAGAGGCTTTTGAATTTCATTGAGCTTTACAACACATCAGTCATGATGCTGAATGTTCAGTTCAATTCACGTCAGAATGAACTGCTCTATTTTTCCCTTTCAAAATGTGAGTGTGTGCACCTGAATTCTGTTTGACAGGGTGTACAGCATGTGAAATACAGGCTTAATAAAGAGGATGTAGTGACTTATGGCACAGCCTGAACACTGAAATAAGAAAAAAAGAATTATTAAGCACATTCATCCTCACTTCTCTTCAGCTGTTTTCCTCTACCTTCCATCTCTTTCCTCTTTCTGTACTATGAAAGCACCACAATCATCAGCCAGCTTTTGGTTTTCCTGCATTCCAGCTCTACCCCTGAGAGAATGAGAGAGAGTTTATAGTTCCAAACCAAACACTCTCCCTCTCTGACACACACACACACACACACACACATTCATCATATGACAAGTTCAAGCCAAGCCAAATGAGAATTTCTGAAATCTCTTTAAAGTGGTAATTTCCCATTCACAACAGTGACTGACGGTGACACCAGACATTAAAGTGAGACCATGTAACCTTTTATATAGAACATCCTTCCCCTTACAAATAAAAAGAGGAATTATATGTTATATATATATCATATGAAATAAAATGCACCCCTGCTCAATTAAATACGTTCTGCTATTTATTTGCTTTCGTCTGGACAGTAGCTTTTGTGGGTAATGTTAGCAAACTTTAAATATATAACACAGATGCAGTAGAAAAGATAGTGTGTATGAGAGCTAGATACAGTGCTGCCACTAAGCCTTGTGGCGACTTTGTTCTGGTGGTCAGCTGTGGTATTGCAACCACAAAAAATCTCAGTAGCTCAAAAATCATTTTCCTTATAGGCCACCTTTGTAAAAGAGTTGTCTGTAAAACTGTTGACAGGACACCACCAACTGAAAACAAGCTCTTACTGCTTACTTACTCTTCTTATTATGGTAGCTGTGTATTTCTAAACTATCCCAGAGTCTAGAAAGTTACTGTTACGCATGTAATGGTATCCCAACGTAAAGTTGGGAGAAACACACATGTCCATTGGCCGCACAACACAGAGGCAAACCCGGGAGGCTTGAAAAGTTTTTTGGTGTATGTGTTCAACTATCAACTTTCATTCGAGTGAAAATGTCCACTATCTTTGCTAGAAACTTGCAACTAGCTGTGAACAAAGTCAAGTGGAAAAACATGTGAGAGATGTTTGTTTTACCGCACCCCAGTTCTGGAGCACGATCAAAGCAAGTACACATCATGTAAGTTGAAATGAGGCACTGGGGGGAGGTGGATAACTGTGGGTCTTGAATTCATAACTTAAGGGGAATGTTTGGCTGAAGCTTAAATTATAAACTATGATATATCAAATTGAAGTGAAATATTCCAAATTCACACTGTATTCAACTAAATTTCATCTGCAACATCACAGTATATTTTTGCTTCAGTGGTTATCTGAATTGGGCCTCTTTAACATTCATGAGACTCCCTCAGTAGGCTGAGTGATTGATGTTTTTGATGAGAGCAAATAGGTGCTCGGGCATTTCACTGTTAGTTACTGACTTATTGTTGAAATTAATTTCAAGTAGCTCCTGCTTCTGCCCAGATTTCTCCTCAGGTTTTACGGTGGTGTCGGAAAAACAATGCTGTCATAAATATTAGAGACACCTTCAAAAAAAAAAAAAAAAAAAAAAATCCAGACAGTTTGAGCTTGAATTATTTAGCACAGTTGACATTTGGTTACCAGATAATCACCTCAGACAGTGCAATCACTTCTTTGGTTACTATTTCTACTGCAGTTACTTGTTTCAGAAACTGTCAGAAACAATTTGGAAACATATAAA
>NW_026118075.1:0-12138 GCF_001640805.2 Lates calcarifer
GTAAAAATGTCCTAGTATATTATGGTGTCAAAATGTGGCAAAAATGTCCTAGTATAGTATGGTGTCAAAAATGTGGCAAAAATGTCATAGTATAGTATGGCATCAAAATGTAAAAAGTATGCATCAAAAATGTGGTAAAAAGTATGGTGTCAAAAAATGTGGTAAAAATGTCATAGTATAGTATGGCGTCAGAAATGTGGTAAAAATGTCATAGTATGGCATCAGAAATGGGGTAAAAAGTATGGTGTCAAAAATGTGGTAAAAATGTCATAGTATAGGATGGCATCAAAAATGGGGTAAAAATGTCATAGTAGGGCATCAAAAATGGGGTAAAAAGTATGGCGTCAAAAGTGTTATAGTATTGCGTCAAAAAAATGGCAAAATTGTCATAGTATAGTATAGTATGGGTGTCAGAAATGTGGTAAAAATGTCATAGTATAGTATGGCGTCAAAAATGTCATAAAAATGTCATAGTACAATATGGTGTCAAAAATGTGGTAAAAATATGGTGTCAAAAATGTGGTAAAAATATCAGTATAGTATGGCGTCAGAAATGTAGAAATGTCATAGTATAATATGACGTCAAAAAATGTCATAAGATATAGTATATGGCTTCAAAATATGTCAAAAATGTCATAGTATAGTATGGCTTCAAAAATGTCATAAAAATGTCATAGTATAATATGGCATCAAAAATATGTCAAAAATGTCATAGTATAGTATGGCATCAAAAATGTGGTAAAAGTGTCACAGTATGGCATCAAAAATGTGGTAAAAAGTATGGCATCAAAAATGTGGTAAAAATGTCATAGTATATTATGGCGTCAAAATGTGGCAAAAATGTCATAGTATGGCGTCAAAAATGTGGTAAAATTGTCATAGTATAGTATGGTGTCAGAAATGTCATAAAAATGTCATAGTATAATATGGCGTCAAAAATGTGGTAAAAATGTCATAGTATAGTATGGCATCAAAAATGTGGTAAAAAGTATGGCGTCAAAAATGGGTTAAAAATGTCATAGTATAGTATGGTATCAAAAATATGTCAGTGTCATAGTATAGTATAGCATCAAAAATGTGGTAAAAAGTATGGTGTCAAAAAATGTGGTAAAAATGTCACAGTATAGTATGGTGTCAGAAATGTGGTAAAAATGTCATAGTATAGTATGGCGTCAAAAATGTCATACAAATGTCATAGTACAATATGGCGTCAAAAATGTGGTAAAAAATATGGTGTCAAAAATGTGGTAAAAATGTCAGTATAGTATGGCGTCAGAAATGTAAAAATGTCATAGTATAATATGACGTCAAAAATGTCATAGTATAGTATGGCTTCAAAAATGTGGTAAAAGTGTCACAGTATGGCATCAAAAATGTGGTAAAAAGTATGGCATCAAAAATGTGGTAAAAATGTCCTAGTATATTATGGTGTCAAAAATGTGGTAAAAATGTCCTAGTATATTATGGTGTCAAAAATGTGGCAAAAATGTCCTATGGTATGGTGTCAAAAATGTGGCAAAAATGTCATAGTATAGTATGGCATCAAAAATGTGGTAAAAATGTCATAGTAGGGCATCAAAAATGGGGTAAAAAGTATGGCGTCAAAAGTGTTATAGTATTGCGTCAAAAAAATGGCAAAATTGTCATAGTATAGTATAGTATGGTGTCAGAAATGTGGTAAAAATGTCATAGTATAGTATGGTGTCAAAAATGTCATAAAAATGTCATAGTACAATATGGTGTCAAAAATGTGGTAAAAATATGGTGTCAAAAATGTGGTAAAAATATCAGTATAGTATGGCGTCAGAAATGTAAAAATGTCATAGTATAATATGACGTCAAAAATGTCATAGTATAGTATGGTGTCAAAAATGTGGTAAAAATGTCATAGTATGACATTTTTATGTCATAGTCATAATATGTCATGTCATAGTATGACATTTTTGATGCTATACTGTTGCGTTTTTACCACATTTTTGAAGCCATACTTTACTATATTTTAGGGCTAAATGATTTTTTAAGGGCCCAATCTAAACCTTTAAAGACTAATGCTGTCATGCTGATCAGCTCAACCTGACAGAAGTCCACCTCCCAACTGGGAGAAAGCAAGTACTAGCATCATTGAATTTTGAAATCTCAGACCAAATGCAAACAAACAACAGACCCAATTATCTGTAAACTGATTAGCTTGGTTTTGTCCACTTCTTAGTCTAGGGTTGCAAGATCGGCTGCACGTGATCGCAAGAAATGGAGTCCAACACCTGAAGTAAAAATTGCAAAGTGTTTTCCTTTCCTTTCCTGCTGTGAAGGAGATTGGTAGTGTAGTATGATTGGTGGAGACCATACGGTGCCTTATGATGCAAAGTCCAAAGTTTCGAATCCTGCAGTATCAGAACGTGGAACAGCAAAAGGCACCACCGCCACTGTAGTGGTGGGGGTCACCCAGAAAATCAAGTACAAGACAGAACAAAAAAGAGCAACTGAAATTTAACTGGCGGTGGGGGGTGGGTGGGTGAATAGAACTATATTCTAACCTTATTTACTAACTTAATTACCTAAATTAATTACTTAATAATTAATTTGATAAATTTGGGCCGCCAACAACAACAAAAACTATGCACCATCTGTTGCCAAAATAACATGTTTTGTCATTGCATTGTAATGTATAATTCTAAGTTAGAATAAAAAAAAATCTTCAGCTGGTAATAATCATTTAATATTTTTTGTGATTATGATCATGTACAAATAAATAAAATTACAGACAACATTAAAAAATAGTAGCACTGTCTCAGAGTATTACTGTTTGGAGTACTTCTTCAGGAAATTTGTATTCACACATTATTTTGCTGCTTCGTCTTATGTTTCTCAAATATGAAGTCATATATGCTCTATGCTATCAGACTGGTGCTGTCCCATCCTACTGTACTAGGTTTGTAATGTCACATATGTCAAAGGTTAAAAAAATGCTTGTTAAAAAATAACATACTCTTGAAAATCTTGCTACATCTCCCATTAAGTGTAACTACAGTATGCTAATTTGTATGTATTTGTATGTTGTAGTGTTAGTGTAAAAGTCTTTCATGTTTTTTTAATGTTAAAATGTGCCTTTGTATGTATGAGTGTCAGACAGACTCGTACTCTCTCTCCCAGGCTGTGTATCTGTCCATCAAGTTTCGGGCCGAGGGTTTGGTATGTGCAATGACTTCAAGGAAGTCAGCTGTTGTCACCGTTTCCAGCTGGATGGCAGGCATGTCAGTGTCCTCTGCAAAGGAAAATGACAGTGAGGCTACAGTATTTTATCCAGACACCTGACAGAAGACATGGCTGTTTATGGGGGTCTCCTAATGTGGTTTCATGATTTATTTGTATGTTTCAACCACCTCCAGGGACATTGGAGGTTGAAAATTTCTGGCACCTTATTTTGGGGGTTGGGGCTGAAAAGTTTGGGTAACCTTGTTCTTTCCACTTGGCATCTATGTATATATGAATATATATGAATGCACGTGTGTGTCTGTGTGTATACATGTGTTGTGTTAAACCTGACTCCAGGGCATCAAAGATCTTGCGGACTGGTCTCATGGCAGCCTCCTTACACACCAATCTGATATCAGAGCCAGAGTAACCTTCCATGTCCTAAAACACACACAAACACAGGCAGATATGGCCTAACTGTTGGGAACTTTACTATGCAACAGATAAATGATTAAATATTTCAGCAGTCACACAATAAATAAATTAATAAATAAATAATACTGTAACACCTTTGCCAGGGTTTCATAGTCCAATTCAGTTCGTAACTCCACTCCTCCTGTGGAGTTGAGAGGAGGTAGCCAATGAGAGATCATGGCTTGGCGAGCTGGTGAGGAGGGAAGACTCACTAGAATCCTCTTCTCCAATCTCCTCAACATGGCATGGTCCAGTTCCCTGAGAGAACAGTAGGACTAGTCACAAATCTGTACTGACAGCAGTTAACTGAGTTGTCATTTTATGATTTATCTTCTCTAAATATCATTATTGTCTCTTATTATAATCTTATTTTTGTCAATAAAAATTAAGTTTATGTCTTTGGATTCAAGAAAAAACAGTCATTTTAAAATAGTTTCTTTCTGCATTTTTATTTTTGAAATAGGTTCTCAGTGGCTGCAAATTAAAAATAATTTTGAACTGTTGTTGAAATCCAAGCATACTGCAGATGTTAACATGATAATGACATCTGATGTTTAAAGAAATTCTGAAATTATGTGTGAGAGAGAAATAAAGAAAAGAATGAACTTGTGTTTGTCTGTCTGTTACACATATTACCTAGTTGCTATCATCACTATGAAACATATATGCAAGTGGTATGTGTTTGTGTTAAGATTTACCATGGCAGGTTGGAAGCAGCCAGTACAAACACCAGGTCCTCTGATCTTGCCAGTCCGTCCATCTGAACCAGCAGCTCTGTCTTCATCCTGCGACTGCCCTCATGCTCTCCTCTGAAAACAGACACATGAAAAATATTGTTATAACAACAGACTTTTCATGTAATAACCTGATACTGATTCATTTTCCTTTTTTTGGCATGGCAGCAATGTGCTTCTATAATTTAAAGCTCTTAACAGTGGCACAAGTACATTATAATGGTAGGGTCAATTCATGTGGGAGGAACAGTATTCTGGACCCCTAACCTTCAGCACTCGTAAAACTGCCACAACTACTTATGCTGCACTTTGTGATTCATCTCACCCATGCTGGTTCCTCTCTGGCCCATCACTGACTCTAGCTCATCCAGAAAGATGGTGGATGGGGGCATGGTACCTGGCCAGCTCAAACAGGACCTATAGAAACATATATACCTAGATTACACACATCCTAACAAAAAAAACAAAACAAAAAAAACAACACAGAGTATAGGAAAAATATGTGTTACATATGTAAACTTGTTTTTTTCTTATTTGTTGCACTGTTGATTGTTTTGTGTGCTGAATGGCAACCTACCCTGACCAGTTTCTCAGAGTCTCCCCTCCACTTGCTGACAATGCTGGAGGCTGAAATGTTGAAGAAGGTCGTCTTACACTCTGTGGCCACTGCCTTGGCCAGCAGGGTCTTTCCTGTACCTGTGTGTATGAGAGCCCAGTGACCACAAGACTACGTTAGGTAGAGTTCCAAAATTTTAGGGCTTAAAATTCTTCACAATAGGATACCAATTAATAGCAAGAAAACATGTTTCCTTCATCTGGGAACCTAAGGAACCAGTGGAGGTCTTACCTGGGGGGCCGTAAAGCAGCAAGCCCTTCCATGGAGACAAGATGCCTGTAAACAGCTGGGGGTACTGCAAAGACAGAGCATAGGAAGTAATGGAGAATACATTTTGGAAAGGAAAGAAAAAAGGGCAGAGAAGACATGAAAAAAATGGGGCGATAAAGGCATTGAGTGAAATGTGAAAACTACAACAGCATAGACACAAACCATTAGTAAATCATCTTGTATTTTAATATTAAAAGAATTTATGGCTGTGAACTTGTTTACCAACTCCCAGCAATGCAACATGTATTTTGATTTTGTGCCAACTAATAAGAAGCTGAGCTGTGTGCAAAAGAAACTGATTTGCCTGATGTACAGCTGAGTCAGAGCTGCAAATACCAAGTACCACAAATCAGTCTGAATTTTAGGTGGCAAACAGGGACTGGCTCAAATGACCAAACTGACCTTATACCGCAGAGAATGAATAATAATGGAGACAGAAGTTAGGGATTGTGAGAAGGTGGAGGGACGGTGGTTATTCAATAAAGCACAACAGCAGAATAGAAGATAGACACATCTGTCCTCATCTCCGTCTGTAAATGTCAAGAGGATGCAGACAACCTGATTTGTTGTCATCATATCATGAGAGGTCTGTGTGATGAAGACAGACGTGTGTGTATGTATTTCCTCTCTGTGCTTTAAATGTGTTTGTGGGCCAGCTTTTATTTGCATGTGCAATTTCTGTATGCAGGGGCAGAACTGTGTTAATAAAGCTATGTATATAAATTCTACATGGCATACCATGTGTGAGTGCCTGCCTCCCCGCCTACCTATCCATCTGTGTATGTGTGTTACCATATTATCCCAGATATAGATTTAATGTCAGCGCTAACAAACTGGCCTGACCCACTGCCCTCCTTCTCTTTAAGCCCTTTAAAGGAGATGGTATTCAGAATCGAAGAGGGACGACCGGTGTTGAAATACCAGCATACTCGGGCAGCAGCCATACCTTAATGGGATAGACGACGGCCTCTTTGACTAATCGCTTGGCGTCCTCCAGGCCGATGATGTCCTCCCACCGCACGTTGGGACTGTGCAAATAGATGTCCTTTAGGAGGAACAAACACACACACAAAGTGAGGGATGCATGTGGAAGGTATCAGCTAGAAATGGACACACACCTTCTGGCGCGATTAGGCTTGCGTAAATGGGTGTCCTTTAGAATGAAACATCAGATAAGGAAAATAGATAGAACCTGGGCCTTCATTAATACACCAGATCAATTCACTCACAATAAAGCTTTCGCTGCTCTCTAGTGGACATATTTGGTATCACAAAATCCCTAAAAGATCTTTTCACATTTTTAGCATATCTTCTGTGCCCCAATTTTAGAGAATACCAACTCTTCTACATCTTTGCTTTTGAACATATGTGTTTCTTGTTCAGTTGGTCAGTGTATACAGTATAGTATTAATGTGTGTAGTACCCTGCTGATGATTGCAGCCAGTTCTCTCATCTCACCACTCATCCCAGAGAAGCCACTAAGAGGCTTCAGCAGCCGTTCCTGCAAAAACAACATACAATCAAGTTCACAAGTATTTGTTCCAAAAATAATATTTTTGCATGTTTTACACATATTGAATTAATTGCTCCATCATAAGGATATTTGCCATTTTTATCTCCTCAGTGTTGCTAAGGTGCTCCAGTTTATTTACCATGTGGTCTGAGTCAATGCCACCTCCTTTGCCATCAGTCATCTGTCCCTAAGACAGACAAAACAGTATTTATAATTTATTTATTTATTTTCACATTCAGGTGAACATAGGCATAATGAGAACAAAAGTGATTGCCAGTGATTTTGTAATATGAAAGAGAAACTTCTCTCTATTTATGAGAGATCTGGAAGCATATATGATGTAGACAGTTTTTAGTAAAACAATTAAACACAACAGAAAATGTGTGATCACTGATTTAAAAAAAATCAGAACATTAATGTTTAAAATAAATAAAATAAATAAACATTTTAAAATATAACCACTCATAACTTCCCCCTGTACCTTCCTGTTCATGGCTACCTCCCCTGCTGGTCCATTTTGATGGAGGAAACATTGAGACCAAACTCTGATGACTCTGGAGGAACAGATAAGCCATTCTCCTGGGAAATGAAACACAGTTTATGAGGATGTAAGAATAATCACCTTTTATGTAATATACTTATTTGGTTGTTTTGTTATGTGTTTAATGCTGTATATATGTATGTACACTGGTGGCTGCCCTCTTGGGTCCGTTTCCAGACTGTGGACTCTGGGAAGGATTGATTTTGGGAAGAGGCTTCATAGCTGAACAGGGACTCCTGAGGGACAAAAGAGATGCAGGAGACATCCATCAGTGCAGAAATCAGGAGAGTTGTCATTGATATCATTCTTGCATTTCAAATACATCAGACCTTGTCCAACATCACTGTCAAATCATTGACATGCTTTTTCCATATCAATTATTACATTGCTGTTGCATATTTTATCCTTTCTATTTATACTGTGAGTATGTTGGACAGTGTCATGACTATTAAGTTGTGAACATAAAATAAAAAAAAGGTTTTGCGCACTGGACCAGCCCTCACCTCTTTACTCCACCACTTTTTGCATATCTGTTTTCACCTTGAGCAGAAAAAAACAAACAACAAAAACACAGAAAATAAGTGAAACTGTTGTTGAGAAGTATATCCCAATAACTCAGAATTTTGCAGCAGATTTATCCCACTGAGTATGTTGCTAGGTGTTTCGGCAGTAGTCAAATACCTGGTTCTGCTGTTTTCCTAATAAGTTTGGGATATTTCTGGAATTTGACATAGTGATAGCTTTCATACTCCATCAGCACCATCTCCAGATCGATGTTATCACAAACCTCGAACTTCCTCACGCCTCCATTTGTCTCCTGGTCCAAGGCCACTGCAGCGGCTACATAGCTGGTGGACACACACACATGCACACACACTGTAAAGATCAAGAGCCCCAAGAATCCAGCATGATTTATTGTGTTCTATCTATGAACTGCATGTACATATACTCTCTGTATAAACACACAGAAACACATGTATGGCCATCTGTAGGCTTGTTACTGTACATCCAATATAACCTGGTACAGGCTTTACATAACCTGGTACAGGCTTTACATTGATGTTACTCAAACACCTGCTTCCTTAGCAATGCGTATTATAGTAACTGAATATTGATCCAGATGTTTCTTCACTTGCCACTATAATATCTGCTATAACAAAGACCAAGTCCACTTCACATGTCATCAAGTAGCTAATGCTGACTATTTTATATTTCATACTGACCCTTGTCCCAGCAGGTGTTGGTAGATGAGGATGAGGAGGCTCTTCTTCCTCATCTCAGTCCTCAGCTCATCCTGTCGGACAACAACAGATGTGCTCAGCACTTACTCAGCGCTCAGACTCAGTAGCAACTCTGACACAACTGCATCACTGGAGGTGTAAAATAACGGCTTTTTACAGTAGACATTTTGACTTGTCATACTAGGAAATACATTAACAATGGCTCCTTTCCACTTATATATGCCAGTGTATTTGATTTAGTAGAAGTACTGCTGCCAATTATTTTGGAGAGGCAAGAGAAAAAAGACACAAGCCTGCTGTTTCAGTGTAATTAGAGAGTTTTCATTAGTGACATTTACAACACCTGTGTTTGTCGAGTCAAAATGTCTGCTGCGAAAAAGGTTTGAAGCCCAGTACTTGAGGACAGTAGGATTTTATTGTAGCTCTGTTGTAATGTAATACAGTACTTGAGCACGGTAGCTTACATTCTCCTTCCCTGGGTTAAACTGGTTAAACTTGGAGGGAGTCGTTGTGGTATCTAACCTACACTGATGAGGGGAGAGTGAAGTTGCCAGCAGAGGGTGACAAACTGCCACAAATGAAAACCACCTGCTTTGGTATCTCGGCAACCAGTGAACGCCGATTAATTGTGACTGTGGATGCATGCAAAACTAGCTTGATTAGCTCAACGGCTAACTGCTCAACGTTCAGTTGTGAGAGTTAAGCTGCTGTTTGCGGCATAACGTAATGTGAAAAACACACGGACTTGTCCCCGAATACATTTCTACTGTCTGTGTAACGTTCACTTTGTCACATGTCGCAGTTCATTTGGCCGTAAGATGAAGTTCATGCCCCACTCCCGAGTGTCATCAGTAGTTTGCTAAAAGTTGTTAGCTTACCAACAGTTGTCCGTCCAAATCTTGAAAATACAAAAAAAACAAAACCCCTTATTAACTCACCGCCTCCCGGGCTTGATGAGCGATTTCATGGATTGATATGAAAGCTCCATCATGATTCTGAAGGGTCTGTGAGACAGCAAGTCTGTCAGTTTTCTGTTGTTGGTCGGTTGTTAGTCTGCTCACCGTCGTGTGTTTCCAAGAGGGGTCTTACGGTTTCCCTCGGGGCCACCGTACTTACAGGTGTTCCTGTGTTCTTTCTTTGACTCTCCATGTATGTGCGTGAATACAAACATGGAAAAACAACTAAATATTCCCTAGCAATGACAAGACAGAATGACATAATAGTATTAACTTTGTATTTATTAGCATAAACGAGGAAAACCTTTGTTGGGAAATGTACACGACTTCCTCTAAATGCTAAGATTATAAAAACTAGCTTATCAAATCCATACTTATAAAACTAAAGATATTTATCAGTCAAAGACAAAAAATAGATGAGTTGTTGACAACTCAGGCAAAAGCCTCTAGTTAAGAATTTTCCCCATGGAAAACTCAAGTAATTAAGACAAGTCTTAATAAACAATATTTAAGCAACAATACCTTCTCTGACTGTATTGTACTCTTCCAGCAACAAACAGAGGTTTTCCTTTTATAATGATATCACATAGAGAATATTGCATTGTTGATGCAATCCTCTTTCAGTTTCACTTACGTTTAGTCACAAATATTGCTGTCAGTTGACTTCACTCAACTGTTGGGCTCATATGTTGCTCTTGTTGAGAGATTTTTGTCCTCAAATATCAAAGTGTCTGATGTTATACTGAAAATGCCCACTAGAAAGCAGTATACAGCTTTGCTGTGTGTAAAATAGAGGCCCCAGGAGTTCTAGCCGTTTCCTGTCTGATGTTTCATTATAATGGACACCTATTTATGCAAGCCTAATTGACCAGACACCACACACTGGTTTTATACCCGTATGACTGTGAATCTTGTTTTGTGTGTGTGTGAGCAAGTGGTTGATTGGTGCGTTTATGTTGGTCGAATAGTTAAGTGTACGTGTGTGTATTTTTGGGGGGTGGAAGGTGTTTGTATCCATCCAGTGTAATATCCTCTACTTGCATCCCACATAACTGTGTGTTCACCCCTAAATGACATATTTGCACACAGCCCCCAATATATGGTGGGAGGACATCATCTGTCTGGAAGCAGAGTGATTAGTCAAACAGGCCATCGTCTATTCCATTAAGGTATGGCTGCTGCCCGAGCATGCTGGTATTTCAGCGTCCGTTTTCGATTCTGAATACATCTCCTTTAGAGGACCTCTATCGTCTTAAAGAGAAGGAGGGCAGTGGGGTCAGGCCGGTTTGTTAGACTGACATTAAATCCATATCTGTGATGAACACAGAAACAGATGGATTGATAGGCAGGGAGCAGGAACATTAGAAAGGATATATGAGTGCACATGTGCATTGGTATGTAGAACGTGTACACAACATGAACATTCACACACTCTCAACCTTATACACACACTTCTGTCATCATCACACAGACCTCTATCATGGATATGATGACAGAAAATCAGGTTGTCTGCATCCTGTTGACATTTACAGACAGAGATGAGGACTGATGTGTCTATCTTCTATCCTGTTGGCTTGTTTTATTGAATAACACCGTCCCTCCACCATCTCACACATCCCTAACCTCATCTCTTTTTTTTATTAACTCTCCAGAGTATATAAGGTCAGTTTTGTGATTTCACCCACCTTCTGTTTACCTGTTAAAATTATCCCTACCGTTTGTTTTTGTTTGTTTTGTAGGGCAAGGGCAAGGGTGATGAACGACATGCTGTGATTATAGTTTACTGAAAACCAGTTTTGTCATCATAGTTCTATGCAACATGATATTAGCTGTAATTATAGGCTTCTGTGATGGATAAGGTGGCCTTGAATTTACATCATTTACAGCATTAGGGTTACATTTAGTCCCTTGGCAGCAGTTGACCTCTAAATGCCAGTGGTGCTATAACCGCAATAAAGATAGATGTAATAATTAAAACAGGCTTGTATCATTTTCCTTCAGAAACATTTATTTATTCTGGCACTGTCAGTTTCCATCTTTATCTTACAGTGCACAACCACTTGTCAGTATTTAAGGTACAGTAATAGGTTTTCTGTCCATCTTGCATTTTGTTTTGCCATCCATCCAAGACCCCACTTCAACTGACACTGCTGTACGTAAACTAATGAACTACAGTTCTGGGTACGTTTTCACTCCCATGGTGGAAACCCTGTATCATCGATGGGGTTCAGGCATCAATCTGAAAATAAGGCTGTTTTATTTAAAATGGCAGAACCTGGAGATGAGAGATTCAGCAGCAGTAATTTGCTTGTGTAGTGCAATTCCAAGTGAAATACACACAAGATTTCCAAAAAGCTTCGATTCTCTGCCATTGCTGCTCAGTATTATGTTACAACATGGACGTGTAGAGGATGAGGTCTGTTGATAGTGTTTTGTTTTTGCCCTGTTGGGCTAGTGCAAAGTTTCAGACAACAAACAGAAACTGATTAAACTATAGCCATGCAGCTCGGTCAGAACCTAATATCATTCATCTCTACAATTATATATTCAAAATAATATTGTTAAGTGCAGGTCTATTTAACCTTTGACTTTTAAAAGGTT
>NW_026118076.1:0-30528 GCF_001640805.2 Lates calcarifer
TTTGGTCACAACCACTCCCTGTCCCTGTGCCCTTAGGATATATATCGCTGGAGGCCCGTAAAAATCCTAATGGATTCCACCTCTCTCTTCCTCTCTCTTTATTTTCACCTTATCTTTATTACCATCGCTGTCCCTCAGTGCTCCCTCCACTGCTGTAAAATATCTGTCTCTCTAAGGGCAACTACTCGTTGCAAAGAAATGTTTCCATCCTCCAAAAAGATCCACCCAGAGCTCTGAATTTCAGATCTTGGTTTGTGACTATAGATGAATCAGCATATATATGTACAGAGTGGTTAGATAGACAGTGGTTAGATAACAGAAATGGTTGACAGGGCTGAGAGAGAGAGAAAGATCTAGGTGAAGACATTTTCACTATAATAAATGAAGTCGTTTTAAACTTTTGCAGAAGGGCAGCATTTAGGCAGGATGCTGAATCCTCTATCCATCATCCATCCATTCACTATCACTAGTATGTTCTTATGCTTATTCATGATTTATGTAAAAGGCCAGAAAACAACTTGCATAAGCTATCAGTCTATCACAGGAGACACAATAACATTCTGTGTACTGTGTTGGATGGAACAAACAACATTGTAAATATTTTGCTATTCTTAGAGCTTTACCAGTAGGAATTTAAATATTTATCCTGCTGGTGGTAAGCACATGGGGTTGTTAAAATCAAGTGTTCATTCTCTTGGGATCATGATTGTGTTCAGAAAATTTCATAGGGAAACTGCCAGATCCATTGTTTTTAGATTATTACAGAAATAACAGCAAGATAATTTTAACAAAATGAACACCACTTTGATGTTTTTTGAAGCCTAAATACAATCACCAGAAGTAAAAAGCTAATATTAGGCTATAAACCAACTACACCACAGTTGCATGATGTCGACGTCTCCATCACCAAGTTTCTGACTTGTAATGTAATAGTTTGTAAAAGCATGTGTTGTCATGCTGCATGAACCTTAGCTTCTTTGTTTCTTTTATTTAGCATTTTCTCTTGAGTTTCTAGTGTTTCAGTTGATGTTCCTTTGGTAGTTATCTTTTCTCCTGTATTTCTGGTTTCTTGGTTTTATTAAGGTATTGTATGGTCTTGTACTTCCTGTTTTATTTTGAAGTCTCTTGTCCTGTCCGGTCTTTTTTGTGTGTTTTTACTTCTGATCTTGTTTTCCCTCCTTTTTTTCAGCCCCACCTGTGTCTTGTTTGTAATTATCCCAGTATGTATATATGGTCCTGTCTGTCCTGAGTATTGTGTGTGTGTTCCTGTGTCCTGGTCCCTTGTCTCCTTGTCTTGTCCTTGGATTTTGGAGCTTTGGGAATTTTTTTTGGTTCCCCCCCCCCGGACTTTTGTTGTTTGTCTGCATTTTGGGTCCTCACCCCCCGATCCCTGAACCCATTCCATTCCACAACGAGGCGTAAAGGTGGACTGGTGAGTAGATCGGTTTTCATGTTAACGTCTCTGACACCACCTGTAGTCTCATTTAGACACTTGTTAGCAACCGCCTTTTTAAAGACACGTAAAAGCTATTTTATGAGTCATTCCTGCACCACTCTATTGTGTTCAAAGTTGACATTATTGCTTATATTATAAATATAGTGCAAAAGAAAAACTTGTGTTGTCAATAAAAAACAAGATTTATCCATTTTATGCTTTCCTTATGCCATCATGGTTTAAATGTACACTCACCTAGCACTTTATTAGGAACACCTGTGCATCAGTGTACTGTATTGTGTGGCAAATTGGATACTTGCATGAAATCCTGCACATACAGGTCAGTAGCTTCAGTTAATGTTCACATCAAACAGTAGAAGGGGGAGGAAATGTGATCTCTGTGATAAAGCATAGCAGTCTCAAGAGTTTACTTCAAATGCAAAAACAAAAACCATCATGTGAGCAGCATCCAGAAAGAGAGAGAATATCCAGAGACTTTGGCAACTCTGATAACCTCTTTTTATAACTGTGGTGAGTAGAGAAGCATCTCAAAATGCACACCACATCAAACCTTGAGGCAGATTGGCTACAACAGCCAGGACCATGTCGGGTTCCATTTTGTCAGCCAAGAACAGAAATCTGAGGCTACAATTGGCACAGATTCACCAAAACTGGACAAAGAAGACCAGAAAAATATAGCTCGGTCTGAAGTTTGATTTCGGTTGAGGCACGTAGATGGTACAGTCAGAATTTGGTGTCAGCAGTGTGAATCCATTCATCCAACCTGCCTTGTGTTGACAGTCTAGACCGCTGGTTCTAGGGTAATGGTGTGGGGAATGTTTTCCTGGCACACGTGGGCTTAATAACAATCCGTCATCATTTCAATGCCACAGCCTGTCTGAATATTGTTGCTGAGCATGTGCATCCCTTTATTGCCACAATTTGGCCATCTACCGATGGCTGTTTCCAGCATAGTGTGTCTCTCTAGTACACTGCTAATTTACATTACAAAGCAAAAAACCTCAGGTGTATCTAACAAGTATTTTACTGGAAGACAACACACCAGCAGTCCATCCATCCATACACTGGTAATTACCAAACTCCTGAAAAGATCTGCACTACAGTAGTTGTGACATTACAGCCTCTGTCATTAGTCAGCATAAAATCCTCCTTTAACTCTGTCACCCAATCATCTGTGAAAGCTAATAAAACATCTGATCTACATCTTGTGGTCTGTGTCTCTGTGAATTACAGATACAGTGGGCCTCTTGTGCACTGCTAATTTATCTTCATTTCCAAAATCAGGAAGTTATGTATCACAAGTCAATTAATTTCTCCTCTAACTATGATAAAGACTTTTTCTCTAACCCTAACCGAGTGGTTTTAAACATTTCTTAAGGTCAGGGAATGATTATAAGTTGCCACACACATACCAAAGGAATTCCCAAATGGAAAAACATTTAGCAGAAAACATTTTGCAGAGACCTTCAGAATAAGTAATCCTGAAATTTATTGTTAATGCCACAAAAAAGAGATTATTTATGTTTACATCTCAATTCAGGATTTGTTTCTTCAGTATCTGAAGATTAATGGACCTCTCTGTAACAGAGGTCTTTGTATATGCAAAGTTCACATGTGACAGTGTGGTGAATTACAGCCCTTACTCTAATATCTTATGAGGTCACAGAAAAACTATTTTTGCACATTGAAAGCCTGCTTCACTAAATATTGACTACTCTGTACAGGTGTTAGGAAAGCTATGGTGTTGTAGACCCAATAGATGTAAATGGCTTTTGAGATGCATGTAGTGTGACGATCATTTCTCTGTCCTCTGCAGTGACAGAATAATCAGTGTTTATGGCAACCACTCAAACACAACCTACTGTGTAACTGTGGATTTATTTTATTTTATTTTTTTAGGGTGTGCTACGCAGGAATGTAAACTATGTTCAACTGAAATACTGTTAAAGTTGAACATCTTTTGAACACAGGTTAAAAACATAGTAGTTAATTCCCCGACTGAGCAGCTGGGCCACAGTGATTTTTCACCCTTTAACAATTCCAGTTCCCTACTGTTTTTCACCAGTCTGTCCCCCCAAGAAAATCGACTGTATAATTATTTTGGTAAATGTCCAAAAATATTTACATATGTTTACGTCAAATGACAAACATATGGTGGCCCTGAGGGTCAAAACACAAAAACATCTCAGAAAACAGGACAACTCACAAAACACAACAAAATTGCAATGTAAAAACACTCCATTGGAAACTCTACGTAGCAGCAAAATGCAATAAAAATACTAGTTTGGTCTTTCTGATTTATTTATCTGATATTATTTATCTTTATTATATATAACGTCATTAGATGTAGCACAGCATGGTGGTGCAGTGGCTAGCACTGTTGCCTCACAGCAAGAAGGTTCCATTTTTCTGTGTGGAGTTTGCATGTTCTCCCTGTGCCTGTGTGGATTCTCTCTGGGTACTGCCTCCCACAGAACAAAGACATGCAGGTTGGGTTAATTGGTAACTATTACCAGTAGGCGTGAATATGTGAATGGTTGTTTCTCTACATATGTTAGCCCTGCAACTGGAGATCTGTCCAGGGTGTATCTTGTCTCTCACCCAATGTCAGGTGGGATTGGCTCCGCAGCCCCCCGTGACGTCTTAGGATAAGCGGTATAGATAATGGATGGATCATTAGATGATCATTAATACTGAAGCATCAAGTTGCTGTTGTAGCTGTTGGAGGTGGAAGTAATCTGAACTACTTAATTTACAGTTTTACAGGGACACCAGATAAATCTGAGGAGTTGTTAGATGATAAATCGGGGAGGAAATAAGAAAGATAAGAGGCTGGAGGATACTGGTTTGAGCAGTGAAAATCTGGAAGGTGGGATGAATACAACCAGGGAATTCTGTACATATTCTATCCATGGGAGGTGAGAACTTCAGGAAGCCAGGTGGTGTGCAGTGACACAGTGGATAGCCACCTCTAGGTCTTGGTTGGCTTGCTTAGTCTATCCCCTGGTTTTGAGGTGGTATCTGGGAGGTTGGGGATGCTATGGAGTTGGAAAATGAAGGTCATTTAGGGAGAGGACAAGGTGCACTGCCTTGGAAAAGCAGTCAATAATAGTCAATGATGTTCAGAAGGTGGCTGTCCCAGTCACAAAATCCACTGCAATATGGGACCAGGGGCGACATGCAATGTGCGCAACAGTCCAGCAGGTGGCTGAAAGTGGAGAAGACTTGCTGTGGGCACAGACGGGGCAGGTGCTGACAAAAGCATTGGTGTCTAGGGAGATAGAGGGCTGACCAGAACAGGCGAATTGAGAGGAGTGCACCCACTAGAGAATCTGGGAATCAAAGAATCCGACACAAAAAGACAGTGGGACTGTTACCTGGGTTACCTGTGTGTGTTGGACCTACCTCACCAAGGTCTCAATCTCCCACATAGTGCTGGGCACCATGCAGGATGTAGATAGGATTATCTCAGCTGAGGAGTCAGCTTTCTTGCCATTTTAGACTGTGGGACCCAGACCATTAGGTGAGGGTTAAACTGGAGGAACAGCACCTGCACCACCACCAGAAGTTCCTGGTTCCTGATGCAATAATCACTGAGGTGTCAGGGTGGGTGAGAGTTTGTAATGAGAAAAAGGCCACATCTGCCTCAGGAGACCAGGAAAACAGATTGTGACACAAATGTAAGTTCAGGGAGGGATGCTGCCACCTTACTGTAATTAATTATTAACAAGTAATTTGTTTTCAGTCTTTGGAGCACTAATCATTTTAAGCTGTTCGGTGTGCTACAGCTGATATTAGCAGTGGTCATTGGTCCTGTGGTCCTGTTCAGCTAGTCAAAGTGCAGGATATCCATGTTAGCAGGTAAAAGGGACACATTGGCAGGAAAGCTAATGTACTAATTCAGATTTTGTGGCTCTTACACTGAATGAGCACAAGGAACATTTTAAAATCTGAGGGTCTGTTCTTAAGTAGCTGCACTGATAATACAGTGGTGGAAAAAAAATTTCAGACACCCTTAAAATTTTACACAATCTCAAATATTCTCATGAAATATTTGGGGAAAAATCTTTTTTGTGTTTTAAAAGGTGTGGCTGCATTAGACAGACACAAACAAATACAAATGCTATTTTTTGTTTATTGTTTACAAGAAAAACTAACAAAACTAAATTCTTGACAGTTTCAATATGTCAGTTCTCAACATTGTCGGTATCAAAGTCAACAAATAACAGAGAATGTGTTCAAAACTGAACAAAAAATAAATAAACCATCACATCATCAAATTAAAATGTAGTCCTGCCATTAGCACACAGTAGAGCTCTAATCCTGGCTGCCATGTTCCCCACGAGCCTTTCACACTGTTGAGGGGTAATCTTGTCCCATTCTTCTTGAATTACTGCTTTAATTCTTCTAAATTCTTTGGTTTATACTTTGAAACAGACCTTTTGATAATCCACCACAGATTTTCAATGGGGCTCATGTCCGGGGGTTGAGCTGGCCCCTGTAAGACCTGGATACAGTGCTCCTGCAGCCAAGTTCTCCTGGCCCTGGATGTGTGGTGAGGGGCATTATCTTGTTGAAACATCCAGTTTTGACCTCGATGGAACAGTGCACGTGCAGAAGGGAGCGTGTGGTTTTCGAGAATGGCACAATACTTGGCAGAGTTCAATGTGCCATCACAGACAGTGAGATGACCAACACCAGCAGCACTCACGCATCCCCAAACCAGCCTTGATCTTAAGCCATGATCTAAAAGTCTGCCACATACAGTGCAGGTGGGACACTGGACACCAGTTTGGTTTGACCACTGCTGCTGAAGCTCCTGTGATGTCATTCAGCGGTTTTCCCTGCACATGTGGATCAGGATGTGGTCATTTCTTGCTGAGGAAACCCCTGAACACCCAGATCTTGGTTTGTCTTCCAAGCTGTTGGTTCGTCTGTATTTCTGCAGAGTGTATCCAACTGCTGAAGGACTGCATCTGCACTTCCTGGCTATCTGGCAGCAGCTGTACCCTTCCTGGCTGAGAATCTGTATCTTCAGGTGTGTTTCCTGCGTTAGGTTCCTTGTTTTAGCCAACTTTCAAATGTGCTGGCTTTATATAGACACGAAGCACGGCAACAAAAATAGTGTCTTTTAATAAAAAGCACGACCTTCATTAGTGGATCACTGGTACCGAAATGACCCAATACTCAAAATTTCTTATGTATTTTTATGGAACCAATCAATTTTAAGTTTTTAATGGCTTTATTTTATTTTGGCTGTGACTGTACTAAAAGAAATTGCATTTGAAGACCTAAGAGTGATTCTTAATGCAATATTTCACAAATGCATGGGGTGTCTGAAAACTTTTTTCCACCACTGTTTAGTTTAGAGCTGTTTTTGCATGTGTTATAACCATAAATATGTGTTTTCAGCCCATTTAGAGCAGGTAGCAGATACTTAGGTGCTGTATTTGCTGCTCTCAACTTTCTCTGTATCACTCATTTTGATTGTGAATGTAGTTGATCCCACAGCACAGCTACTACCATTAACCTCTATTTTTATTTTGCCTGTCAATATCGTGATTTGACAGTTTTATATGCAGCTCAGCGACTTGGTAATGACTGCTATTCAACAAACTTGTGAGCCACACTCAAATTTCATATTAAATAATTTTCCTGATGAGAGAAACAGAAACATATGTAAATGTGAGGAGGGGACCAGAATAGAGGTTTAAATGGCTGCCTCCCTTCCACTCTCCCTTTTTTCTCTATTTCTCTCTCTCTCTCTCTCTCACTCACTAACAACAAATAAAAGAGTAGTTGTACTTTGTAGACAAAGGTAGAAACAAATAAAATGTAGTACATGCAGTCCTTTATATACATTTACAGTTGTTCAGCTCTGACAAAAATAGACCCTGTGTATCAAGATAGTGGGAAAGAACCACACATGAGATACTCTGGACACAAAGCCAGTGGACACATGCTCCTATGGTAATGGATCATCTCAGGCAATCATAGTGGTGACACAACGTGATACAGCCGAATGCTATGTAAATTGGTTGTTCCTGTGTAGTGTGGTAGGCTGTTGTCTGGCTATGATGAATAGGGACATTCTGACTGACTGAATTCCATAGACAGGGCACAATCATGATAAACAAACCTACATTATAATACATATATTATATAATATACATATATTATGGTATTTTATATTTATACTAAAATTCCTATGGGGATTTGCATGTAAAAAAAAAAAAGCTGGTCCAAAGAGACATTGCAAGTGTATGTTTGAGTTTTGTGTACAAAGAGCTGCTGTTTCTGTTTCTGTTAGTGAGTTTCAAAGGCTCAGTGCATGGTTTCAGTTTTGTGTGATAGTCAAAGAAATAGAGAAGGATTTTGCTAAACTGACAGATGGCAGCTCATTTATACCAATAGTCCACTGACAAGAAAAAAAAAATCATAAAATTGCCTGTTGTAATAAAAGTTCCAGGTAATTCTAGTCTGCTTTTATACAGTCTAATAACTGCATGTGTAATAAACTAATGTTCAGTGCTGTCAGCGTACAGACAGAACTGGACAATTTGATGCCCTAGGTGAGATGGCTGCTGGTGCCCCAAGGGCACCGGATTTTTTCATTAGAATATTTTATGATAATTTTAATAATTATAATATCTTATTATTTCAGCTTTCATCTTCTGTTCCTTGTAATGTCATCAGCATCATCTGTTAATTAACATCTTGCACTTGAGTCTCTGTTATGCATTATCCTGGTTTCAACCATATTCAGGAAATGATATGATAATCATACAAAACATAACCTGATTATTTGTCTCATTATCTCTATATGATTCCAACATTATCGAGTCATATTTCCTCTGTGTCTTTGATGCCTCTGCATTACAGACAGTCTCTTTTTTGTTTAGCTATAGAGTATTTATTTCAAGTCTATTTTTTCTCTGTCTTAGAGCAAACATTAGGCCTATAGAAAGGAGAAAGGATGTCAGTATGAATCTGGACTGGATGTAGACAGACACTCATTAACAGCAGCATTGTAGAAGTGTATTCACCTGTTAAATATCACTGAAACAGATGCAAAACAACTTAAACTGAAACTAAATTCTTGTTTTCTATATATTTTGTTGCTCAGTGGGTCACCTGGGTCACTGTCAAAGCAATGCCTTAAGTGATTCAGTGGAGCACAGTGGGGTGATTGTGACAACTGTCATTCCAGATGCAAACATCTGGATTTATAGCCCTTGGGCTTCCTATATGGGCTGCCTAAGTGGACTGTGCCTAAAGCTGACCCCACTGATACCAGTCCTCTTTTACTGTAAGAACAAACATTTTAAGTAAAATCCCTTTGAGTGGTTTGTGTAAATAATGGAATTACCCTTAAATATTTTATCATAGTAATATTAATGATTAAATTGTTTGAATTAATTTAAATAATGTGTTGCATGGTTTTCTTGCAGAATATCCTAGTATACTGAACAAGTTCCTCTGATTTTAAAGACTAAAATGCTGATCAGTTATTATACAGTACTTACTGAGGAGTAGGGAAAATATTTTTTGATCTAATTCCTGGTATAATATTAATCAGAATAATCAATATATAATCAATAATAATAATCAGAACATAATCAAAATATTTTAATGTAGAATTACCTTTACTCTTTCTTTAGTTATAACTATTCAGATCTATAATAAAGAGTATATATAGAGGCCAAGCATACTGCAGCTTTAATAAACACAGCTTTTCATCATCGCAAACACAATACTATATACTAATATACTAATGCTGTTTTTTTATCACAAGAAATGAATGTGTTTATCTTTAGAATGATATCTTCTGCAAACAAGATAGTAATGTGTGTGCACCTTATTAAATTTTTTTATTTTATTTTTTATCAAGCTATGGTTTTAGGTCAGACCTTTTATGGTTGCAATGCATCTTAGGCAGAATGCAGCTTCATTCCTTCTATGTTCATTGGGCTTTTCATATAATTGTTCTCACGATAAACAACAGCCAAAGTGTTAATTAAATTAGTTATCCAACAGTTAACTCACTGGAATGTCCGATACAAACACAGTTTGGGCGATGTTGGTAGGTCTGTGGCTGTTGTGGCTAGTTAACTAACACTAACTCACCAGAATTTCCAGTACAAATGCTGTTTAACAGGGAATTGGCAGTTCTGTTGCTCACTTGTTACCATCTAATTTTATCAGGTAATATAACATTTCAGCAACTTTCCTTCACAGGAGCTAGTCTCCACAGCCACCCCGAGCAAGTCTCCATTCTCTCAAAAAAACTCACTCTCACTCTGACTTATCTCCATTCATATGTTGTCCTCAATATTCTAGTTCTCTGAGATTCTGTGAGACATGACAAGCTAAACATGCAATTTGTGCACCACAAAGAGGCCTCATTTCATCATAACCTGAAATTTATCTGAGAAGTAGTTTATCACTCTATGGATGTTACAAAGTGAGGTTTGTGGATTTGTGAATATAAATGACAATACATGTAGTAATTTAGAAACCAAAATGTCATCATGTTAATGGAAGGAAGCTGTGAATGGTTCTATGAACAGAACAAACAACAGAGGAAAGCATGCACATAATTGCCAAGGGGAACAGGTGACATGTCTCCCCTGATGTATGAGAGAGGGAAATTTGAGTCCACTAATGCTGTCATCCATCAATATGAGTTCAAGCTCATACTTTTCTGTGTTTATCTTGTACACTCTGTCGGGCGGAGGTACCATTCATCGTACTAAGCATAGTGGTATACCACTAAGAAATAAAAGAAAACATACTGGGCATGGTGTGTGTGCATGTGCATGCAAGAGACAACAGAGGCGAAAGATTGAGGATAGAGAGGGGACTGATAAGATGTGGGTTTGAGGACAGCAAGACACTGTATTTCGTTAAGGCTTAGCTAGATCTGGACCCAAACACAGACACAGACACAGCACTGAGAGCGACATGTTTACTGTGGATTAAAGAGGGATGGTGGAGATGATAGGGCTGGCTGAGGCAGGGGACAGGCAGGCAGGTGAGGGAGAGGGAGAGTGAACAATCTGGTAAAGAGTGGCAAATATGAGATGAAACAGGATCCAGGTGACACACCACACACACACACACACACACACACACACACACTCTCTTTCACACACACAGATAGACTATGGAGGTGGAGACTCAAGAGAGACAGGAATAAAGAAATACAAGAAAAAGCTGGAGTCATGGCTGGAGCTGTGACAGTACTGCTCAAACAGCACTCACTTAATAATATTGTTGGCAGCATGTTGTGTGTTGGAAGTTCATTATTTTTACAGGGTGAGGAAAAAAGTTTGTAGAGCTTGGCTGGCTGCCAACCCCCATATCACTAGCTGTTGTCCTGAGGCCTCTCTCTTTGCTTCACCTGCTTCACTTAAACTAACATAGTGATCCTGGATAATCAGTACCATCAGCTCTATGGTACTGTCTCTTTCCCTCTTTTTCTCATTCACCCCCCTCACCACCCTCCCACCCCAAGTCTGACAGAGGAGTGAGGCTGACTGATATGCAAATGGAGCATTATCTAATAAAAAATGCACAAATTTACATACATTTCCAGAGCAGAAATCTGAATACTGGATAAAGCCAGGGTCAAAAATTCTTGTTTTATTTTGTTGACATGTCCAATCAAGGATTTTTACAGAGGGAATTTTGGACATCTCCTTCTATCACCCCATAAATCAGAAAATACAGTCGACATCTATGGAATAAATTTTCACTATGTTTTAGGTACACAGTGTCAGGCTGTATAAACCTAATGATATATGAATAAACCCCTCTGTAAAACCTTTGGTCTATAAAAAATAAAACTGAAAAGTTTGGTGTATGTAAAGGCTATTGAACTGGATATTTCCAGCTCAGTGTGTATGAAATTTTTTTTTTGTACCAAACCTGCAGTCTTCACAAAAGTGACTGGAAATGACCAAGAACATGATAGAAACAATGTAAAGAAGAAAATACTACTGACATGTGCCAATTAACTGCTATAATGATTTAATAAATAACCACAATGTCTCAAGTATGCTGGGAAGTTCTGCCCACCTTCTCCTGACCAAGCTACAATTGTAGATGGCCACAAGGTAAAAAAAATCATCAGAAAACACATCAATCACACCAAAACTGGACAGTTGAGGACTAGAGAAACCTGCTCTGATGAACCTGCCTGTTTCAAATCATCCACAATGATCCCTGGACCCAAACAGTCATCTGTCACATGCCTAAATGACTATAGACCTGTGGCACTCACCCCACTACCCGCCAAATGCCTGGAGAGACTGGTGTTGAGACACATCAGGAGGATCACACCAGCCTCATTCGACCCACATCAATTTGCCTACAGGGAGACGCCACATCTCTTGTCTTGCACACCGTGTTGGAGCACCTTGAACACATATGCAAGGATGCTTTTCATTGACTCAATATACAATCCCCCCAAACAAACTCACACTCAAACTACAGGACTTTTTTGTGTTGTTTGTTTTGGACTTCTTGACCACACACATTCAATCTGTAAGACTAGGCAAATATGTCTCCTCCACTCTGTCCCTGAGCACTGGAGCTCCACAGGGGTGTGTGCTCAGTCCCCTTCTGTACACCCTTTTCACACATGACTGCTCCCCCTCCTTCCCCTCTAATACCATTGTAAAATTTGCAGACGACACGACAGTGCTCAGCCTCATCTCAAATAATGATGAGACTGCATACAGGAGAGAGGTGCAACAACTAGCAGCATGATGTGATGACCACAATCTAACTCTGGACATCAATAAGACTAAGGAAGTGATTGTGGACTTCTGCAGGTCAGGTTATCACCACACACACACACACACACACACACACACCCCACTCTATATCAATGGCGAGGCAGTGGAGAGAGTGGCCAGTGTTAAATTTCTAGGCCTGAGAGTGACAGAGCTAGGGTTGAGCCGGGCAGCCAACACCGAGGCTCTGCTCGGGAACGCCCTAGACACCTCTACTTCCTGAGGAAACTCAGGAGAGCCAACTTGCCCCAGAAACTCCTGGTTAGCTTCTACCACTGTGCCACAGAGAGTGTGCTGACCAACAGCCTGTCAGTGTGGTTCAGCAGCTGCACCAAGGCAGAGCAGCACTCTCTGCAGAAAGTCATCAAGACAGCCAGGAAAATCATAGGGACACAGCTCCCTGGCATTATCTCCATCTACTCCTCCTGCTGTCTCCGTCGATCCCTCAGGATCATCAATGATCCATCACACCCAGCACACCACCTCTTTGACCTCCTTCCCTCGAGAAGGCGCTACAGGTCACTGAGATCCAGTACCACCAGGATGGCCAACAGCTTCTTCCTGCAGGCAGTCAGACTGGTGAACAAAACTCCCCACTACCTCTCCCCCAGCCCCCTCCCCTCCCACAGTAAAACATTTACAATACATACTATCTCCCATAATCATCCCTGTGTATGCTGTTTCTGCCTCTCTGTTGCATACTGTGTATGCCACTTGTCTACCTCACCTTTGCCCCAAGCTGCTGCTCCGGCACATATGTTATGTTATATTACTTATTGTGTATATTACTTATTGTTTTTTTATAATTTTAATTACATTTAAATATATTTCTAATTTTATTTCTTTATATTTCTCTTATTCATATGAGGACTTTCCTGCACTACGCTGCCTTGGAGGTGCCTTGCTGTCTCATTGTCATGCACAATGTCCCATTGTTCTTTGCACATTGACTCTTGACTTGACTCTCAATTTTTGCTGACGCACACAGGTGGTAAGGTCAGAATTTAGTGTCAATAGCATGAATCCATTGAACCAACTTGCCTTGTGTTAATAGTCCAGGCTGTTGACAGTGGAGTAATGGTGTGGGGAATTTTTTTGGGGGGGCAGCATAGTGTTGCAGTGGTTGGTGCTGTCACCTCACAGAAGGACAGTTCTGGCTTCAAACCTGGTGCTTTTTTGTGCAATGTTTGTATGTTCTCCCTGTGCCTTCTCTCCAGGTTCCTCCCTCAGTCCAAAGACATGCAGGTTAATTGGTGATGAGTGAACAGTTGTTTGTCTCTGTATGTCAGTAGACTGGCGATCTGTTCATGGTGTACCCCGTCTCTCACCCAATGTCAGCTGGGATTGGCTTCAGCCCCCCCATGACCCTTAAGGATAGGTGGTATAGATATATGTTTTTTTGGAATGCTTTGGGGCCCTTAATATCAACAAACCACCATTTGAATCTATAAGTATTGTTACTGACCATGTGCACCCCTTTATGGGATGACTACTAATGATGAGTATGATAATGCACCATGTCACATGGTCTCAACTGTCTCAAACTAGTTTCATGAACGGGACAATGAGTTCAGTGTACTTCAGTGGCTTCCCCAGTTGCCTGATCTGGATCCAAAGGAATACCTTTGGAATGTGGTAGTCTGGGAAATTCACAGTATGAATATGCAGCTGCTACAAACCTGTAGAAATTATATAATGCCATCTTGGAATCCATGCCATGAAGAATTGGGGCTGTTTTGAGAGCAAAGGAAGGCCCTACCCAGTGTTAGTATGCTGTTCCTAATAAGGTGCTCACTGTGTGTGAGTATTGGCATTTGCCTTAAGAAAAAAAAAAAAAAAAACTTAAAAGCTTAACCTTAAAATATATTTTTTGTCTGCTTTCATAAAAATAATACAACACAACACCATAAATCTTAACGGAATGCAGTCTTTGAGCAACACAAGATTACATGCCAGAAGTTTAATAAATGATCCAGTGAAAGAAGAGTGAGAAATCTGGAGGTGTTTAAGGAGAGATAAAGGCCATCAAGGCAGAGAGGAAGTGCCACAACAAGCTTATTAGCAGCCATATCAGCCAGGAAGATAACAGGAGACGCTGCTCACTGGAAGGCTACAGTGTACTCACGGTGACAGAGCAAATAATGAGCTAATCATACAAGATATGAGATATACTGTATATGGGTGAGATGGAGAGACAAGTTTGTGTGTATGATATGAGGAGAAGAGGCATTATTAGACAATGCAAGAAGCTACCCATGTTTTTGTAAAACAGAGTAAAGGAGGAAAGGCAAGACATAACCTTCAGTGATATATTTTTAATTACAGCTGCACTAATCAGTGTTGTATTAACAATGGATCAAATGATTGTGTGAAATGTGCTGTGACACGTTAAATGTGAAATGTGAAAGGTGTTGCTCAAACCCAAAGAGAATTGTCACTGTTGTGACAAACTAAAAAAGCTAAAGCTAAACTAAAAGCTATTGCATGGTACTGCCTTGAATCAGTCCATAGATTTATATGGTGAACAATGCTATAAGGTCTGTGCTGTTTCATTATCTCCTTTCCTTCCGTCCTTCCATAAGGACATTTTAAAAAGGACGCGTTGAATCACCTTTCCTTAGTTGTCCAACCAGTTGTTATCATGTCTGACACTTGGATACTTCATTTGGTGAGGAACCTCCCCTAAGTAAAAAATACTATTTGACTTCAGCCTTTTTACTTGTTGGCCCAAAGTGCTCTGCTGCACCTCCCTAACTCTATCCTCCTTCATACTGACAGGATGTTGTGCTCTGTGTAGGAGGGTCCCCACCACTGTACTTTTATTTTGCAAGTGGAGGTTAGAGTTCAAATGAAGATATTGGTCTAAGTGAGTGGGTTTCCTGTATCTCGTGGCTTTTGTGCTCCTTTATTTGTGTAGTGTCGAATCACAACATACATCATCTCAAGGCACTTTATAGGGAAAATTCCAAACCTTACAACATTATAGACAGAAATTCAACAGTTCCCAAAATGAGCAATCATTTGGTGACAGTGGAGAGGAAAAACTTTTAGCAGGAGAAAACCTTCAACAGAATCAACCTCAGGGAGGGCAGCCATCTGCCTAAACCAGGAGGGTTAAAGGGAGAGAAATGAAGGAGAGAGGAGAAAGAGAGGTGGAGCGAGGGAGAGAGAATGAGAAGAGAGAGAGAGACCAGGAAAAGGAATAAATCTGAAAACTAAATGTGCTCACAAGGAACACAAGATGGTTGCTGGTCTGGAAATTAGATCTGTTTTTAAGTTTAGCATTCTGTTTGGATTTATGTTTAGGTTCTTAGACTTAATTCAGTCTCACAAAGTATCCAGTCAGCATCTGTGTGTCCGGCAGGGTGTAGTTTCCTTGAATAACACTGCAACTTTATATACATCAACATCTCCCTCAAGTTGGAGAAATGGAATTCAAGTTGGCTTTGGGTTCCCTCAAGGTGAAGCTAGATACAGTACAAACCGCAATGTCTGAACACTGAACACTGAATGGATTGCAAATCTGGGCGCTAAAAACACTGACCTTGAAGAACAAAGCAGCAGAAATAATACCAAAATGGTCAGCTACTACTCCAGTCTACAGCCAACCCCCTCTAGGGTTCTGATGAAAATCATGAAACCTGGTCCCACAGTCTCCCTAAGAGCTGAACCAAGCACACAGAGCTTCCACTGTCAAACCAAAACAAGGGGAGAAACCAACATTATCAGCAGCACTGATATCAAACAAAGGAGGCTGTTATCTGAGAACCTGAAACCACAGGGAAAACCTGAGACACAGAGTCACTGGGAAACACATTTTGTCTTAAGTCACTGTGAACTTTCTCTGCATTAAAGAAGACTATAGTCTTTTCTGATCTTAACCAAGTGCTGCCAGTGCCTAAACTTTACAAAAACAACTGGATATTATCTTCCAAGATTCGATTTTTTGGCAGAAAATAAATATATTGTCTGTGAACTTTAATGATACGTTCAGTATCAACATATTTGCGCCTTGTCAAATATGTAAATTAGTAGTCTCATTATGGTATCAGAAAATATAATCTGGTCACAGTTACAGTGGTATAGTGGTAAGTACCGTTGCCTCACACCAAGAAGGTTGCTGGTTTGAGCCCCAGTTTGCTTGGGACTTTTCTGTGTGGTTTGTTTAGTGAACTGGTGACTCTAAATTGCCCGTGAGTGTGAATGGATGTTTGTCTATATGTGTTGGCCCTGTGATGGACTGGTGATCTATACAGGGTGTACCCCGCCTCTCACCCAATGTCAGTTGGGATAGGCTCCAGCTCCCCCGTGACCCGTAATGGATAAATGGTATAGATAATGAATTAATTCATTTCCTGTTGTATGTTAGTTTAATAAAAACTTAATTTATAAAAGGCAGGCTTGGTTTTGTTAACAAAATATCCTAACCAAGATTTTTTGATTTGTAAACATGTTGCTATCTTGCTCAAGACCACAAGAGGTCACTTGGCAGGAAATGTAGACAGGTTGTTTTCAGTGTTTGAAGAAACTCCTAGTGTTGTCAGCAATTGGCTCAAAGCTGCACAAACGCGCAGGCTACACATACAGTTCTGAATTACTAGGTGTCACAGCACATTACGGTGTAAAACAGGAATGGAAGGAACCTTAAATGGAAATGAGAACATATGGTAACCTGTGTCAGACAGATTTGAAGTGCAGAATATAGTGTACAGCTTTGTTCCTTGGTGCAATATAGTTTTGGTTTCAAAACAATACGCCAAGTGGCATGTGTCGTCCTGACAGAATTAGATATCAAAGTAACTTTATACCAGATGACAACAGGTGTGCTATTGAAAGGAAGTGTCCTGTGAAGGAGTGAGGGTGGAGAGGTGGGTAAACAGGTGGAGATAAAATGAAGGAAGAAGGAAGCTGAAACAAATGCGCACATCATCTGTAACAGCATCATTTCTTGCAATGTTATTTTATTTGCTTGCATATATTCATATTGCACATATTCACCCCATCTTAATAATATACACTGTGTTCTTATTTGTCAACAGCTGTTGAGAAATGCTTGTAATCTACTGTGCTGTTTATTTAACTCAGCACATTAGCTTTTTTTTTTAACTGCTGTCTACACTGCAAACACTGCACTGCAAGAGCTCTTAAAAAGCAGGCTGGAGGTGGATCATTGGCCATACAAAGACCACTGTTCACATCTTCTACAAACACGGTCACAGGAGGCTTCTCAGCCATGTCTTTCAGTCATCCATCTTACAGGCTTCTGATAGAACAGATATGCTTCCATTTTAAATGTGGCCTGTCTGAATACATATACATGGAACACTGAAGCTGCTGTTGCCCTTCTAATGTGTTGCTTATGCTATGCCTCCTGTGTAGACACTATGTAACAGTAAATGACAGTTGTTTGTAACAAGGTCTGTTACTAGGTGCTGGAGCCTACTGCTGCACGGTAGATAGATGACCTCAGGTGATATCACATGACAAATCTTACATCTTAGTATAAGTTCAAGCAGCAAGCTTCATCTCTTCATCTTCATCTCACTGCTAGCATTACACACCTGAATTTCTGACCAAACTGTTGGTGTTCTAATTGCATTGTGGGTAAAGAAGGCCAGGAATTAAAAAAAAAAAGACAATATCTCTGGTTCTGCTGCATCAATTTGGATCCTGTTTTTTAAAAAAACTGTCCAACAATGTTTAACCATAGAGGTTGTTCAGCTGATAAAGACAACAGATCAGAGAACACCCTTATAGTTTATTTAACAACCTGCTCTGTTGACATCATTTCATGCCCTTATGAATCTGATGCGGGATGTGGAAGCAGACCACAAATTGGCCATTTTTTTTTCTCAGAGACATATATTCAGTTTTCTCTGAACAAAAATGTATGAAATCGGAACACTTTGAAAGATGTCAATATTTAACACACAATTAACTCAGTAACTGAGGCATCATTTTACCAATGCTCTCCCAAGTGCTGTCTTTATACTGTAACTCATGGAGAACATGTGATGCTAAGTATTCATTGCTGTCACTACTGATTTTAATGAGAGAGATGCACTACTGGTCAGATAGATTAAGACATATTTCTCTTCTCTTATTTTTTAAAATTTGACTTGAAACAAAAAAAAAGAAAAAAAAACAAAACTCAAAGATAGAAATAAACACTGCAGACTTACCTCACCTGCGTCCATTTCCTCTTCTCTCTCACAATAAGTTGTCTTCACAAAACTTCTCAGTCTCAGGTCGTGTCAAGTTGTATCTTACTATTCACTGAAACTTGGGAATGTACATCATTGAATCTCTGATTTGTTCTCTCCATCGTAGGCCTACACCGATCACACTCATGGTGAAAAAGCTGATTTAAAGCGATGACAGTCTGCAGAATGAAACATGGAGCTTTTCATCAATTTCACAACATGTGGGGCTCATCAGCTGAAAGTGACGATTACCCTGCATCTTCATCTTTCTCTCACAACTTCTTCTTCTTATTATTAGTCGTTGTTGTAGTACTAGCAGTATTATCATTGTTGCTATTGCTAATGTTATTGCTAATTACAATTAGCATCATAATGACCCTTTCATCCAAATTGCATTGGAGACATTGGAGGTTAGTAGCCCATACATTAATGTATATACATTGCAGTTTAGTGTGCATGAAGTGAATGGACTGTACTGCTTTCCAACAGGAAATGATATAAGACATACAGTATGCTTTAGCCAACTGCAGCTTTGACCACTGCTGCCAATGTCACATTTGGATATTTAACAGACAGTGTGACTTGAGATGTGTAGAGTGAAAACACTCAGAAACTGAGGTGTAAACTATCAAACCTGCCTACTCTGCTGCGGAAATCATGGAAAACCATTTGATTTAATAAACGCCTGAGGTGCACTGAGGCATACATAAACCCACATGCGTGTGTGCGTCTGCCTGCTCATACAGGCTCGCGAGCCCGTATGCCTTTAAATGGCGTGTGCTGGCGCTGAGTGGAGGGCGGACCCGAGTGGCGCGCGCGCGCGCGCGCGTGTGCGCGCGCATGTGTGTATGCGTGCGCGTGCGCCTCTTGCTTGCAGCCGCTGCAAGTCGCTCCGAGTTAACAGCGGCTATTGTGCGTATGATGCACCGTGGTCGACGCACCTGTGAGAAACAATAAACCTAGCCCGGTACCGCCTGGTCCCCCCCCCCCCACCTCCCCCACCGCCGCTCCGCACCAGCACCTTCAGCAGCAACACAATCCTGGATTTTTAAAAACTACGGCTCTGTGGAGTTTACAGCTGGATTTTAGCAGTTGGATACTCATGGTGGTCTGTTTAACTAAGGTCAGTAGCGTCGTCTTTTTTACTCCAACCTGTTCATGTTGCTTGTCCGCGGATAAAACCCCCCCTGAATTTAATGCTGCGGGGCAAAAACAGGAGCAGGTTGTAGGGGAGATCTGCAGCAGAAAAGGCTCGGGTTTCCTCCTCTGATGAGCAGGTTTCACGGAACTCAACACTTTTACAGGACTTTTCCCAGTTTGTGAGCACCGGAACGGTGAATGTGACGAGCTGGGGGCAGGTATGAGTCTCCTTGAAGGAACCTCGGCGTTTGTGGGAGTCAAAAAGGGAATTTCTGCCATGTTGGCCTCTAAATTCCCCCGGTGGAACAGAGTCAACGTGACAGGCGGGTATAGTATTACACAAGTCTTCTCTGCTCCCCTGAGGCGATGTTTACTATATGAATTATCAGTTGTATTTATTTTCTACATTTTATTTTGCTAATGCGGCCATGCAGCCTTTGAGCCGCTCTTGTGTGTCAAATATAAAGCGCACCAACACTGAAAAATAGGCTAAAACCGCGATCTGCTGGATTTCCTTCACCTTGCTATTAGGCTGATGAATAATAAAATAACGTGAACGCCAGGTGTCCGATGTCCACGCATTGTTCTCGTCTGCAGCACCATGTTAAAATGTCAAACAAATGCGCCCTGACACGCCGCGCACGCCCCTGTCCGCCGAGCAAACGTGGCTAATGAACTCTTTAAATATAAATGCATGTTTTTTTTTTTAATGTAATTCGAGACATTCAGGAGGCTATGACATGCAGTTTGATATATGACCTTCTGTGTTATCGGAGATGGACAGCAAGTACCACCGGGCTGCACGCTCCTCGTCATGCAATAACACCACATTCCTCCATTATCCGTCTTCCCCTCTGTATTAAAAAAAAAAAAAAATCCAGCTGCTGGCTGACCTGCCGCCAACATTAGCCAGATTAATTAAACGAATATTTTCTGCACTCCAGAAAAGCTATGACATTATATTACGCAAAACAAATAGGCATCTAAACATGATCTTTTCATGTTAAAATTCACTCGAAATAACGAAATAAATTAAACTAATCCGCGTGTAATTTTTTTAAAAACGTGATGTTAGAATGATTAAGTGTGAGGGACAAAAAAAAGTTTTTAAGTGGGGAAAAATGATTTGGGTCTATTTTGGGTCCCCGGTGGATCAAATGGCGTCCGCAGGGACATGAAGGAGGTTTGTTGAAATGTGGCCGCTGTGCTCCCAATAAAACTGCATCTCATGCTGCACGTTGAGCTTCCAACTTTTGTCGGTCATCAATCCACGTTAGAAACACAGTTCTGGGGCCTGCTTTGCAGATCAGGCTCCAGTCTGTTGTACTGCCAGAGATTTTGATCTAAACGAGCGTTGCCCCCTTTTTTTTTTTTTTGCAGTTTGTCATTTACACTGCGACGAACGCAGGATGTCCATTTATACAGCAAACAATATTATCATCGCAGGAAAATACGAGGCCTTATGCAGTGCGCCACAGAATTCACTACTTGCCGCAAAATAAGCAGTAATGGTGTAGAGGCCTCAGTCCTCTGTCTGTCTGCGCCTTTTGATATCCACACGCTTGTCTATAAACGAAGAGCAGCTCCAGTTTTAACTCCTGTAACAGTCTAAAATGGTTCAAATTCACAGAAGCAAGAGGATGACAATTAAATTTTTATTCGTCGCTGCAGCACAGATTTCGATTTGACGAATTAATAGGATTAGACGATTCTTGTGCGTTTATGTATTTATGCAGGGGGAATTCCTAATCAGGCTTTTTTTTTTTTTTTTTTCAAAACTAGATTCAGAATGGGCGTGACCCAGTCAGAGAATGCGTCTTTTCCTTGCAAAGGGCCCAAAGGTGCTTGATCACCTGCTCTTAAACCGCTTAAGACATTTATTTCCAACAGCAAAAACACCCCCGTTTTCTCACTTGTGTTTCGAGAAAGGAAACAGTTTGTCCTTTGGGTTGGTCCTGATGATCCTAATGTTGTTTACCCCTCTTTTTTTTTTTTTAAAGTCGTTTTGCTGCATTGCTGAGAATTAAAATAAGGCTAAATGAAATATGAGTAGAAATGTGTGATCATTACTGACAACTGCTCAGCTGCGGTATAGATACAGATTGAAGGTATTTTGCCATTTTGCACGGAAAAGACTTAAAACGTGTCTCCTCTGGGTGCAATGGCACCTTCATATACAGCGTGTGTTTTCTGCAAAACATGAAAGCACCATATCTAATTTTTCTGCCCCCCCCCCCGATTTTTAAGGTTGGGGTTGCTGTGTGTAGGATGGAGGCTGTTTTGGATAATTTGGCTGTCCTGCTTTTTTGGTTCTGGTTGGCAGCCGATTAACTGTGCTGACAAATCAGGCGCAAAAAAAAAAAAAAAAAAAAAAAAAAACCAAGGGCTCTCAAGGTAACACTAATCCCTCTGGGCGGGGAGAGTCAAATATTACGCAGGATTTTGGAGAATGCTCTTTTCTTTAATTTGGTCGTTTTTCTGCGTTCAGACGGTTACGCCCCCTCCCCCTCCTTTCCCGTTTATTATTTTTTACAGATGCAATGGTGTGTGATATTGCTGGTCCATAAATATCATTTATTTCATATATCTAAAATATCTGCTGTAAGATCCCATTATTATAGACGTGTTTTTAAATAAGAAATTAGAATATAAATGAAAGTGAAATACAGGGGATGATTTCTCTTTAAAAATGCAGAAGCATGTTCTAACTGAGACCTTTTTAATATCTGCTGATGTACCAGAGTATTTTAAAGATGCAATATGATGGAAAAAACGTCATGATAAATCACAACAAAATCAAATGTCATAAGGAAAAAAAAAAAAAGTCAGTGCCACAGTGAGAGGCAGCGTGATGTTACATAAACTGCTGGTGGTTGTGAGGAAAAAGGCGAGGTGTTTGAGGGTGTGTTCGCTGGTGGAGTGTGTGTAGTGATATGCTTGTGTATGTAGAAATGTGTACAGTTGACGGAGAGGTGTGTATCCACATTTTTGATTGTTTGCGTGCAGTTGTAATAGATTTTGTTTGTCTGCAGTCGTTTGTGCATGTGCGTGCAGTTATCAGCGTGGTGTGTAGAAATTTCTGATGTGTATGTGGGAAATGTGTGTGTGATGTCTATTCTGGCACTGGTAAGGTGTGTACGCAGACATTGATGTGGTGTATATGCAGATGTCTGTATGGTGCAGGCCTGTCGCTGTGTGTGTGTGTGTATGTGTGTATGTGTGTATGTGTGTGTGTGTGTGTGTGTGTGTGTGTGTGCAGGCGTTTGTGGGGTGCTGGGTGCTCTCTAACTGGGTGATGTAATGCCTTGAAGGGTGCTGCAGCAGAACCACAGAGCCCAGAGAAGGCGTGTCCTGCCTGCAGAGTAGCTGGATAACAACACGGTGCCCACGCTCCACACGCAGCCAAACCAAAGCCAAAATAACACCTCCCCTCCCACAAACACACACCCTCCATCCCTCACACACTCATCTTCCCATTTTACATGTACCTGTCTTTTATTAGTCCATTTTTATTTCTGTTGATTTGAAATGAGCAATCTGAGCAGCAAAGACTGTACACAGAAAATAATGGTAGATAAAAAAGTGGACAGTAATGATTTTACAAATAAAGTGAAGTATGGTTCTCCTATTTAATTTTGTTGTGGCATATATTTTAATCAGCTGGTTGATTTTAACTGAAAAAAAAAAACAGTTTCCGTGGTGTCAGTGTCTCTCTATGTGCAAATATTTCAGAAATAATAAACTATTGTGAATATTTACTTAAAAAGATAAAGCTGATAATATGTTTTAATCAGCTGAGATATTAACTACTGATATTACACTGATGCTGATATTACATACATTTAGTATAGTCCATTTCAGCTTATTCTTTTTTTTTGCAACGGTGTGTAAATGGAACTGTTTGTGTTACAGTAGATGATTGAACTTACCGTGCTCATTTTGTCCTGACTGACCAGGTGTTCTGTTGAGTTCTTTTAAACAGCTCTCAATAGCTTTTCCAGTCTCTTTGCTGTATCGTAACACATGCAATATATTGATGAAGTGATACAGAATTACAGAGTATGCTATGATAAAGAATGTGATGCTTATCAGCCATCCCTAGGGTTTTCTAATTGATAAACTGAGGCCAAAGAGATGGATACCAGGCTAAGATGGTCAGGCTGTGCTGTTCTGCGTACCCCAAGACGTTTGTGGTTGACTTCAAGTGTGTGTTTGCAACGTGATGAAGAGAGAAAACGTCGAGTAGTGTCGGGGTGTTTCATGAGATGCATGAGTGGGAGTGGATGAGGTGGAACATTCCTCCTTCTGTCTCTGTTGCTCCCTCTTTCTCTAGTGTAGCATACCACTGCAGCAACAAAGACCTCTCTGAATCTATTGTAAGATGTAATCGACAGTGTCAGAGTCTGTGCATACTGTGAAGGCGTTAGGTGGAGGACATTTTGTCACTGCATCTGGGTGGTGTTACTGTGTGTGATCAAGGCACCTGCTGTAAAATTACCGGCAAGTGGCATCCATTTAAACACGAGCGGCCTACCAGTGGGCTGCTTTTATTTGCATTTACACACACACACACACAAACACACTCACGCTTTTCATCCCTGTCCGTGTGGTTGTTAATAGGATCCAGAGTGCCGCTGCCTTTTGTCAGTGTGTGTATGTGGACTTGTCCCTGTGGGGTTTGTCAAAGGAGCCTTTCACCGAGAACAATGATTCATGCCGTTTAGCCTTTTAACCCCTGATGCTCAACAAAAGACACACACACACACACACACACACACACTGATGCCAGAACAAATTTGCACTTTTAAACACTAGTGTACTCTATAATGCACTAATGTGTGTATGCAGAGTAGGACAAAAATTTGGGTGTTTGATCCATTTCTGATTAGCTGACACCAATCAGCAGATAATACTAAGGTTGTAAAGATACCTAATTCAAAGGCCTGCTGTAAAAATACTACTGCTGCAGAGAAATACACCAATAAGTCAAAAATGAATACTACTGTGAATTTTTTAGCACTCCTGAATGTAACCATTCTGATGGTCAAAAACCAGAAACCATTTTAAATTTCAAAGTAATTAATTCAGCTGTGCAGTTAATATTTTCAGTAGAAATCAGCAGTTCAGTAGATTTGTTTTGAAATCAACAAAAAAAAAAAAAAAGATTTTAAATATTTGGCATGACACTATTTGAAATGACACTAAAAATGACACTAAATGACTCAAATATAAGCAGACATAGTAATCCTAATACATAATACAACATACAGGGAGGACACAGTGATGTCAGAGCTGGGTAGCACTGATTAGCTGATATCTCTTTTAATAGAAGGTTGATAAGCAGCTCCACGTGTATAGATCCAACCCTCAGGCTCTGGGAAGGAGACTCTGCTGAGGTTTGATAACAGCTCACAATAAAGAAATTAAAGCTCATGGTTGAAAATATTTCTGCACAGCTTGGAAATAATTGTAGGTACCTGCTTCACACCATAGGCTACATAATAAATGGAGGTTCATATTTATATTATTATTATGTATGTATACAATTAATAGATTAGAGTAGAATCAGCCACACATATGACAATTTCTTTATAAAAATAACCAGTGATGACATAATGTTTATATCTCAGTGGGGCTTGATGACAAAAACAAAATATGTATCCAACAAATTTTGATGTAATCCATGCAAAAACAGCTCATGTAAAATTTATGTTTACCTGAAAATGTGGCTGTGTCACGTGAATGCATTACATGTGAAATGGTGTTTAAAATGTGATTAACATGTGAAATGTGTTTTAAATAAATTCATGTGCCTGTCCTTCCTACCTCCCATTTGAGTGGCACAGAAGATTCTGTGTGATGATTACTATAAAATATTATAAAATGTTTCATATAAAATTACCAGGATATGCTACAATGCACAGCTTATTAGTTAAATTTGTTCTTTATTTTAGGGTTAGGTCTATTAGGACAGAGAAAGTCTGAAAACTTGCTTGTTTTGACAGAAAACACCATTAAATTCCTGTGCACATTTATTTACATTTACATTTACATTATATTAATTTGTCAACCAAATTAGCATTACCATTGGTTCTACTCTGCAGTATGAGAAAAGGATGGTTCTAAAATGTGTTTCTTCATTGTACCTACTCACCTGTAACATACCTGAATGACAGGCTTTTTCATATGTGGGAAACCAGCTTTGTTATTGAGTTAAACTTAAGCATTTTTCACCTCAGTGATGTGATACAGCATATAACACCCTTTTCTTCTGACCCTTATGGTCCAATCATTCTCACACACTAATGTTATTCACAGTGGCATTTATTGACCAGCAGTTGCTTCTTACTTACTAATGGCCCTTTACCATACAGCTGGGATATCCAGCCTATGCTGTGAACAGGCGCATTTAAATTGGATAGCAACATGATAGCATGTAAAAGGCATTTTTCACCTGGTGTGGAGGTTTGGACTCATTTAGCTTTGGTTGAGAGGAGACGTTTCAGGTTGCCCCCAGTTGACTCTGCTACCATGCAGGACTGCAGTGTCACAGGTCCACACAATTATACCCCTGCCCCATACCCCTTATACTCTATAACCCTACATAAGTCTTACATTTTAAACTCAGAGTCTGCTAGTGCTTATTGCCTCTTTTCTCTCCTATCCTGCTGAGCAGTATCCTATCATTGATGACACAGTCACACCTTTCTAGACTAGAACTAGAATACCTAAACATAACACACAACCTTGGCTCAGTGAACAAACTTGCTCCATTAAGAACCAGTGTAGAATAGAATGTAAATGAAAGGAAAATAAATTCCATATTTCCCTTGCTCCTTTAAGGATGCTAAAACCATCACAGTAACAATCCAGTTTAAACTGATACATGTTTTAAATGGGCCCTAGTCCAGCTCCTTTTAAAGGAATCTGGTTTGGATCCCAATCTTCCCATTAATTACAGACCCATTTCAAAATGATCTTTTTTTTTCTCACAGCTCTTTGCCCACTTGAACAACTTGCTTGATCGCAAGGTCATGCCATTCATTCAGGCATCCCACTCAAATCCTCCAACCTCAGTCGCCTAGTTTCCCTAAAAGCCTGCCTGGCTCAGAACTTCCCTCAATCAAACGCAGATAAATCTGAAGTTCTTATGTTAGGCACTCTCAGTTCCAGATCCCATATAGTCGATAGCCTTGAAACCAATTGCAAAAAACTGTTTATTTCAGTATGAACTTTATTTTGTTGCTCAAATAAAGAGGGTTGTTCAGAAATGTTTTATGCACCCTTAGAGCCATTTCTAAAATAAATAATCATTTTTATCTAGTCAAGACATTAGTAGAGTAATGAATGCCCTTGTCTCTATGCTTTCAGATTACAATAATTCCCTTTATTCATGTCTCAGCTAGAACCTACTCTCCACATCATCTGCAGTTGGTGCAGAATGTGGCAGCTAGATTTAGCACTGGCATAACTAGATTTGAACACATCACTCTGGTTTTAGCTACACTTTACTGACTGCCAGTCAAATTAAGAATTGATCTTATTGTTAATTTGTAAAGCTCTTCATGGCCTAGCACTTCGCTATCTCACTGAGCTAATCTTATATATGCCCGATAGCAACCTTAGGTCCTCTGACATGGTTTTTCTGGTTGTTCCTAAGGCTAGGTTTGTGGCCAAAGGTGATTGGGCCTTTGCTATAGTAGCCAGACATTGGAACAGTCTGCCTGCAGACCTACCTGGCTAGCTAACTCAGTTTTTAACAACCTCCATCTCTTAAAAAGGTCCTAAGGGAGCAGCTTAGTGCACTTGTATTTATGGTTTTGCACAGTTCCATCCTTTTGCTTTTGCTTGTTTTGTTTTCTCTTTAAGTGTTATGTCTTTGCATTATATATATTTTTAAACATGTTAAATTAATTGTGTTTATGTTTACAAGCACCTTGTAACTGTTATCAAAGGTACTGCATAAATAATGTTTATTATCCTTTATTACTGTATACAAATGCATATGAGCATGGCTCAGCATGGCTTAGCACATCTTAAAGGACCAGTGTGTAGGATTTAGTTAGCAGTCTAGCAGTGAGAATCCATACATTCCCATCCCCTCACCCCTCCCTTTCCATGCGTGTCAGAGACTCAAACAGTACTGAAATGATTGAAAAATCACCGTAAACTATATAATAGCTAGCTTCTTTGTCTTCTGTATACAAGCTGTGGGGTCAGTGTAAAAATGTTAAAGGCCCTGTACAGACCCACTGTTTGGTCCAGTTTGTCAGTTCAGGGCTACACATGGTAGCGCAAAATGGCAGATTCCGTGGAAGAGGACCCGCACCCTATGTAGATATTTAGTGCTTTTGGAAAGTGTTCAGACCTCTTCAATTTGTTTTGCTGTTTTGCAGCCTTATGCTAAAATAAAATAAATTCCCTTTTTCCTTTATCAGTCTTCACTCAATAGCCTGTAACAACAACATGAAAACAGAATTTTAGAAATGCAAACTGAGATATCACATCGACATGAGTATTGAGACCCTTTGTTATGACATTGGGAATGCAGCTCTGGTGTCTCCCATTTCTCTTGATCACCTTTGAGAAGTTTTTACACCTTGATTGGAGTTCACCTATGGTAAATTCAAATGATTGGACATGATTTGGAAAGACGCTCACCTGTCTATATGAGGTTTCACAGCTGACAATGCATATCAGAGAAAAAAACAAACCATGAGGTTGAAAGAACTGCTGGTAGAGCTTAGAGACATAATTCTTAAATGGAAAAAGTTTGGAACAACCAGGACTACTCCTTGTGCTGGCCACCAGGCCAATGTGAGCAATCTGGGAAGAAGGGCCTTGGCAACAGAAGTGACCAAGAAACCAATGGTCACTGTGACTGAGCTCCAGAGATCCTGTGTGGCAATGGGAGAAACTTCCAGAGGGACAACCATTGTTTCAGCACGGTACCAATCTGGGCTTCATAGCAGAGTGGCCTGACAGAAGCCTTGTCTCAGTGAAAGTTCAGAAAAAAGCAACTAAAAGACTCATACTGTCTGCTTGGCTTCAATTCTAAGCATCATATCTGGAGGAAACCGAGCACGATGAACAAGTTTCTCCCATCTCCACACAGGACTTCTGAATTGTATCAGCCCAGCAAAGTGATCCTTTGATACTTCTTGTTCTTGCATCCTTACTGTATTTAAGTGACACATGTTACAATCCTGCAGATGATCTTCAGAATATTTGTCCTTGTATACAACAAAGCCTTTGTAAGCCTTTGTTTAGCAGCACTCAGTTATGCACATATTGTTGTGTTTCCTTCATTGCCAGGGCCTTTGCTGTATTATTTCGCTCTGAAATGTGTCCTACACACCTAATATCCAGCCACAATAATCAGGATTTATTGGAGGCCATAAATCCTGGCCTCCAATAAATACAAGAAATGTGAAGGACTTGACTAAAACCTCAGTAATGCTTATGTTCAAAGATATTCCAAGCTGATTCACAGGGTTGAGATCATGGCCAATACAGGCATTTTTTTCTTCAAAGTGGGTGGCTGTCAAAGTGGAACATGGGTACCATTTTAGTGGCAGGATAGTCAGATACTGTGTCTCAATTTGTGTCTGTTAGTGCTTTCCACAGTGTTGAAACAGACTTAGCGATATTGGCTTTGTAGCAAAAAGGAGGACATTTTGTCTATGCCAGTGGTGGGGTAATATACATGTCATATTAAACAGCGGACACACACAAGAAAGTAAAATGTTTATTTTTAAGTCAAGTGAGCAAAAGCAACCAGTAGATATTTTTTGCGGCAGTCTTTGATTTGAGACAACACTACCTTGTTGGAATTCATGTGATATGACAATGAGAATACTGTGAGTGTACTGACTGAGGTACCTGATTTGAGTACTGTATACTTGTTCTTTTCTGTATTTAAAACAAGTCTGTGGTTAATAAGTAATAGTCAAGTGCATCATCTGCATAAAACAGTCAGGTTTTGTATGTGCTTAAAAACAGGTAAGTGGAAACATGCAGCCTGTTGATCTTGGGGAAGAAAGGAAAGAGTGCTTTCCATTAGTTCTTGTGATTTTAACATCTGATGTAGTTGTACAACTGATGTAGATTGAATATTAATCATTTTATATTATTATATCATTTTATATCATTTTTGAAAATGATGACAATGTGAAAACAATTTGTGACTGAAGAGGTTGCTTGTAGTGATGAACCTGCAGTGAATTATTAGTTGAATCTGCAGCCTCCTTTTGGCTTCACAGAGCCTTATAGTGAGTTTTGGCTCATTGTTTAGCTGTCTGGCATTTAATTCACTCTCACCATTCTGATAGTATTGTTTCCAGCCACAGCAGGCAGCTGTTTCCAGTGAAAAAGCACTGTAACACCACTGTACACTACCTGCCCAGCAACACCTGACGTAGTTGGTGGCTAGTTCTGTTCAGATCTGTGTGGAGTTAGCATGTTCTACCTGTTCGTACATGGGGTTCGTCTAGATATTCTGGCTTCCATGGTGACTCTAAATTGCCTGTGGGTGTAAATGGTTGGTTGTCTCTATATGTCAGCCCTAAAATAGAGTAGCGACCTGTCCAGGGTGTACCTGGCCCCTCACACAATGTCTACTGGGATTGGGGCCCCCCAAAAGGATAAGTTGTATAGATAATGGATGGATGGATGGATGGACTTGTTGTGATATTTAGTGTTTTAAATATTGTATGTTTTGGAGGAAATTGCAGCCTGGATTATGTTGTATTCTGAAAAATTTTGGGGGGGGGGGGGGGTCTGGAAAGTAACACCTTACTCTTCACGGGAATTGAGAGGTTGTGATGGGGTGGATGATAGGTGTAAAAAGCACTGGACACCAGAGACTGCAGTTTCTGTTGCATGTGCTGTTGTTTTTATACTTATACATTTTGATAAAACTTTGTGGTAA
>NW_026118077.1:0-37014 GCF_001640805.2 Lates calcarifer
CAAAGTACACATACTCACACAATCATCACAATCATTCAAACTTTTAGAAGTGTTAAAAGTGAAATACTTATTATGCAGAATGGCCCATTTGAACATGTATTACTATTAAATAATGTATATAGTGTTAGTAGATTATTACTGCTGTTGTGTACTAGGGTAATCTCTAACACTGTGTCATATTTTATAACATATGTCTTCAAGTCTTAATCTGCGAGCTGTAACTGTAGCAGTCAAATGTAATGATGAATAAGAATAAAGAGGCATAATATGAAATAGTCAAGATATATGCACAGGATATTAGTTGAATGAATGTACTTGTTTTTTCAACCTCTGCTGGGAAGACTTTCAGTTCTAACAAAAATGTTGCCACAGATCAAAAGTTTTGTCAAAGTAGATTTCTACTACAGTCCAGACTAATGTCCTGCGGTGTGGGTCCACACGCTGTCATTCTGTGTGTCCTGCATGTTTGCATTTGATTCTGTTTGGTGTGGTTTGGGAGAGTTTTTAAAAAAATCTTTTCCTGCATGTTTTTCCTGTTACAGTATCTTAATAGTTTCTCTCCTCCCTCATGTATTTAGACACAATAAAACCACATGGTTTGTAGAATGAAAATTATGTGCTGGTAGATTTTTCTTATATCTGTCCTGTTTGATCCATAATCCAGGTCTGAGATTTCTAATTCACATAGAGCAGTTTTTTTTTAAACACCTCTGTAGGCCACCTTCAATCCTTCAAATCCAAGCCAAGAAAAACATTTAATTTCCACCCTCACTGTTCACTCCTCGTTGTCAGGTGACAATATCAGTGGATGGGATTCTGACCACCACGGGTTACACCCAAGAAGACTACACCATGCTGGGCTCTGATGACTTCTTCTATGTGGGTGGAAGCCCAGTACAGCTGACCTGCCTGGATCTCCAGTCAGCAACAACTTCATGGGCTGTCTCAAGGAGGTAAAGTACCCGATTCATCGTCTACTGTGGTGCTAACATGGTGATTGTTTGCTTAAGAGCTCATGTCTAATTTGATTTCAGAATGTTAGGATACACTACAGAGAGTTTACAGAAAGTTTCAATGATGTATTTTTGGCAACTAGGGGGCAAAAGAACGCCAAAACAAGCTTTAGACAGTCCAGTCATTCCCTGCTGTCTGCTGGACATGGAGTATCATTATCCTACTGCCGGAGGATAGAACTGCAGTCAGTCTAATCACTGTAAAACATCTCAATGTTTAAATGTTCTACTATTTTCACTAGTTTCTAACTAGTTTAGTTTGTTTGAGGAGCAGGAGAGTCAGGAGGCAGGTGAGGTTAGTGGTCTGGGGAGAGAGATGGCAGAGACTGACTGGCAGTGTGCACGTGAGTGACTAAGAGGAGGGGGAATATGGAGACTGGCAGGGGAAGGAAGGGGAATGGAGAGGCAGGGAGGAGACTGCAGACAAGTAGGAGGTGAGTGGTGATGAGGGGGAGGATATGGGGACTGGCAGACGGTGGCAGGAGAATGGAGAGGCAGGAAGGAGACTGCAAAGACTGTAGGCAAGGAGCAGGTTAATGGAAACAGGTAAGCACAGCAGAGGCAGGCAACGGCAGTGGAGCAGGAGAAACACTAAAGCACAGGGAAAAACATGTAAGCAAAAACACTAGAAATAAGTCAGTTCAAAAGACATCTGAGCAGCCAAGAGGGTGGCACCATGAAGCCTGCGGAACAATCTGCTGATGAGTGGGTGGAGAGCTGGGGTTCTTATACCGAGCTTGATGATTAATGGAAAGCAGGTGAGCCAGGTACCGGGAGGTGCACCACGCCTCTGCATGGAAACACACCACACACCACACACACACTGACAGACACAGGAGAGGAGACACTAGGCAAGAGAGACACACTATGAAATACCTGAGGTCACAGGGGAGCTGTGACAGTAAAAGCATAAGGTATGAAAAACGCAGCAGGTCATTGATGAGGGCTGGTTGGAAATCCTTACAGACACAACATACAAACACACAACATTAGATATTCCCTTATAACTTCACTGTCTCATAATAATGACTCCGTATAAAAATTCTTATAAAACACGTTAATCATGTTCATCATGAGCTATGTGCCAGGCTCACAAGTTTCCCACTGACACTAATGTCAACTCCCAGATCTCTTTAGCAAAACAGAAATGTAGCCCACTTAAACTGCAAATATTCTTTCAGTTTGAACAATACCAGGTGTATACCTGTATGTAATACCAATGCATTTGGTCTATTGCTCTGCCACTCACAGACTAAGCTTTACATGTACATGGATATTTTTTAAGTGACACTTGATGATGACACACACACACACATATGCTCAAACATACAGAGTACCCGAGCATCATATGGACCGCAGGGAGAGGGAGGAAGTGGTGCAGTAGCTGTTTAATCCCCCTCTGGCCTACTTCCTGCTCTGTGCCATGCTGGGCAGGTTTGCGATTCCCTGTACCACCTACCCCTCACACCCACACTCACACACACATACAGTGCGGCCACATACAAATAAAAGCACACACACCCAGGCATGCACATAAGGTTTGAGTCCTCACAGAGATATCAAGCATAGAAGTGGTGTCACATCACAAATATGACACACAAACACATAATCATGTGGGCTGCTGCACACACACAGATACAGTTCATGAGTAATATCCAACACAACTCAACTTAAAAACTGTGCATAAGCATAACACTTCTCTTACAATGTTTCAGTGTTGATTTATGAACTCCGTAATCTGCAAATCACACAGCACATGGATATGAAAGCAACATATGTTATATATGCATGAAGCATTTCAGTGATATCTTAAACCGTGTTGATAAAAGTGGTTGTACTAGCTTCTCATTTATGTACACTATGCACAATAGTGGAAGTGTGTGAATTCTGTTTAAAGAAGATTTCTGAGTTCATACTTGATTGAGTTTTTAAATTCTATTTAATAAATTACTGAAATGATTAATCAGTGATTACAGTTATTACACTATTAGACTCATGATTTTAGGTTTAGTTTAAAAAAGATAAAAAAAAAAAACATTTTGAGGTACTTGTACTATACTTGAGTATTTCCAGTTAATGCAGCCTCTACTATATTACTTTTCAGAGGGAAAATATTGTGCCTCTTACTCCACTATATTTATTTTACAGCTACATTTGGGGAAAAATCTGTTCATTCAAATCATTCTGTCACACAAATAAGTGTGTTGATCTAAGTTATTGTTCTGCTTAAAAACTATACTGGCATCAAATCTTCAAATAGTACACAGATACAGAGGCATTTACAATATTAATGCACACTAGTCTGAAAGACTGTCATCATACCTTATACAGTCACACACATTCTACTCACCTCCTAATCACAGGGTAACCAACCCACACATCTGCAGCACCCACCAGCTCTCCCTCTGCCTGCTGTCCAGCACCCTCTCGTCCTCCACTCCTTGCCATTAGGGCTAATTTGCCTGCTGCCAATGCTCTTGTCCTTGCCATCCACAGAGCGGAATTATGGATAAATGTTTTGTTACCATGGCACCAGGTACTAGTCGCCCTTGGTAGCCCCTGTGGCTGGCTGGCCCATGATTGTTATGCCTTTCATAAGCCAGCAATTACAGAGAAAGCCTACATCTCAAAACCTACAAAATACATAATGGCCTACAATAACACATAATTGCTATAATTGTCACTGTCATTACACCTCCATCAACCACTCACATGGAGGCCTCTGGCTGCGCCTGTGTGCTATAGCTAACAAAGACACACAAAGGATGAGTTCATAGACTGAACACAGAGGATGAGTAAACACATTGACTGTTGTTTTCAGTCTTCCTCCAGTAGTCACAGTACTTTTTTTTTTTTTTTTTTTTTTACTGTAATTAGATATTTTCAAAGTATTTTAGCACTCATTAGTATTATTCCCTCCAATTTACCTTCCACTATTCCACACCATTAAAAAAAGTGTTCATTTTGGTGATGGTGAGTAATAGATTAAACTAATCTACCAGTGTAAATAGATAGTATTTACAAGTAGTTTAGTCATTTGTCATTTTGAAGCTGCATACACAGTCATAGATCTGTAATAATATTATAACAAGGGTCTTTCTGCTGCATAATGAGTAGGTCTACCTCTGATACCTGATAATACTTCTGTAGTTGTATTTAAAGCTGCATTAATTGAACTGTCTCTTTTCCACCTGGTGGAAGGGCAACAAGATGTGAACACAACCCGTACATGTCTTTATGAAGTTCTCATGGTGAAAGTGTCAGATTTCATCCTCTTCCCCAAAATGAAATTCAACCTGAGGGTCACAGTTTTGACACAGTGGAGAAGATCGAGCATGGGTTGCAGATGGCACTTGACATGTTTACAGAATGGGACTTCCAGGGGGGTGTACCAAACATGGCAGGAGCTCTGGTTGCAGAGTGTTCCCCTGCTTTTGAACGGCATTTTTCTTACACTGTGGCTAGTTACCACTCACACACACCCTTCACTACTGACATACCTTCATATCTTACCAAATTAAAGTTTGTCTTAGTGTAATGAATAAATCTGTGTATAAAAGCACCACCAGCCTTAGTTAGAGGATCTATTCACATATTTCATTAGACTGTCTGAGGAGGATCCTGACTCAGATTGTGGTCTACAAAGTAAATGATGCCATCCTGTGGGCAAGACCATGCACTGCAAAAGCTCTGATCTTGCAAAATACTCCATGGAGTGTCTCATGGCACGACCATGTGACTGATAATACTACAGCACTTTTTTCCTGTATGTCTTCATGAGGGTTTTATATATATATATAGGTAGGATATATAGGATATTTTTGCTTTGTTTTTTTTGGTAGTATTACCAGCCTTCAAGCCTCCCGTTTGATTTAAAATACTGTATTACACACATATAAATGTGACTGTACAGTGAGTGGAAAACCTCCATCCTCACACACACAGTCTGTGGTGTTAGTGGGAGTCGATGCCATCTTTGTGTAATGTTGAGAATTTGATGAATCATTTTCTGTGACCCGATGGATAGTCATTTATGCACAGCCATACATACACATGTGCCACACACACTATACACTGTCAGTAGGCAAAGATTTATGGGCAGACATCTAGGGATGATAAATGTTTGTGTCTCCCAGAGCCTGTAGTAGACACACATACACACTCTCTCTCTCTCTCACGCATTCAGGCTGTTATCCACTATGGTAGGATTGTAGGCTCCATGCTAAATGTTAGTACATCGATTATGCAGAGCTAAATGAACACTTTACACCAATCAGCCACAACATTAAAGTCAGTAACCGCTTCTAATGTTGTAGCTGATGGATGTATATCAGAGTTAATCATTTTTGGATGCAGAGGGAGACTGAGACGACGATGGACACTCTGGCTGAGTGAGGCCCCCCCCGCCCGGCTTTGTCCTGTAATCACAAACATCATCTCTTGTAGTAGTGCAGCTGAGCTGTGAGATGAGTAGACGGAATTATCATACCCTGTATATCTACCCTGTCTCATAAAAATGATATGTATATACCTGTAATTGTTTTCCCAATTACATTGTGCTGCCAGATGTATTTGCTGCCCAGACTGATTTTCAGAGACAACGTTTTGAGAAATGAATGTGAGTGAATGAAGTGCTACATTTATGTACCATTTTGGAGTCACATGTGGTCTGGGTGGAGGTGGTCAGGATGGTTGGCAGGCATGCAAAAGAGACCAGGGCTCACAGTCTTGTCTGTGGTTAGGTTTAGGCAACAAAAGCACTTTGGTTAAGGTTATGGAAATATCAGCATTTCAGTTAACACAATGTAATTATTTCTGCCTATCCGTGTCGTGTCATGGTGGCAGCAGGCTAAGCAGGGTATTCCAGATGCCCCTCTCCCCAACAATGTTTTCCAGCTCCTCCTGGAGAATTCCACAACATTCCCAGGCCAGAAGAGATGTATAATCCCACCAGTGAATTATGGGTCTACCCAGTTTGATCTACCTGGAAAACCTCCAAAGGAAGACACTCAAGAGGCATCCTAATCAGCCCAGATCTCCTCAATTAAATGACCTCACCCTATCTCTAAGGCTGAGCCCAGACGGCTTAGCTCCCTCTTCACCACAACAGTCCGCTACGAGGTCCACACTTCTGCTGACACCACACCTACCTGTCAATCTCCCGCTCCATCCTCCCCTCACTCATGAACTGGACCCTGAGATAGCTGAAGTCTTTCATTTGGGACTTGGCAACTTCACCCCCAGCCTGGAGAGAGCAATCCACTGTGGGCTTTCTCTGTATTAAACCAAGACCACAATCTTTCCCCAACCTTAACCAAGTAGCACTGATGCCTTTCCATAACCAAAGAAATGTATAATGCTTTAGTCACTAAGAGTAGATATAGCATTGCAACACTGGATATTTTGGTGGAAAACAAAACACTTTGCTTGTGAACATTTTACTGATATGTTCAGTACAGTTTCAAAAAAATACTGTTACTAAAAAATATAATTAGGTCAGCATTACATTACATTCAAAACACATAATCACAAGGGATATCAAAATGTAGTGGGCAGACCACAATGAAATATGCTGAGTAAACTCAGGTTTTCCAGAAGAAGCCCTTTACATTATTTGTTTGCTCATCTCAATACAGACACTGGCATTTTCTGAGAACACAACAAGATGATCTGAATGACCCCTTAGCCCTTCCTGTATTTACACCATCAAGACAAACTTTGCACTATAGTCACTCTATTTGCAAGGTTCTAAGGATTTTTTTCTCTTTCTTGTCCAATACTTCGATATTGTTTTGGGCTAAATCCATATCATTCTTTTTTGTGTAAAATATAATTCGTCCCTATATTGGCTGGCGATCTACAAAGTTCATTTCAAGCCTGGGTCATACTGTGGTACATTGCTCATTCTCATGCACTGATAAGAGTGTGTGTGTAATGGTGTGTGTCATGGAGGCCCAGTTAAGGGGATATTGCAGTGATGGATTTCTATCATTTGGCCATTGTCAGACATTTTCAGTGGTCAAACACACATTCTCCCTCTCTCCTTCTCTCTGTCACTCTCTGACAGCATACATATGTAAATATATATACATATATATATATTTATAGAGAGAGAGTGTGTGTGTATGTGTATATATATATATATGATGACAATGCAAACTGATTCATTGTCCAGTTGTTTGGATGTGATTTGGAAAGGCATGCACCTGTCTGAGGTCTCACAGCTGACAATGCATATCAGAGCAAAACAGAACTGTCTGATGAGTTCAGAGACAGGATTGTGTCATGGCACAGATCTGGGGAAATCTAGATTGAAGGTTCCCAACAGCACAATGAGCTCCATAATTTTTACATGGAGGAACTTTGGAACAACTAAGTCTTCCTAGAGCTGACTGTCTGGCCAAATTAAGCAATCAGGAGCAGGCCTTGGTAACAGGGTGACGAAGAACCCGATGGTCTCTCTTGCTGATTTTCAGATATCCTGTGTGGAGATGGGAGAAGTTTCCAGAAGGACAACCATTACTGCAACACGCAACAATGCAACACTCATTTCTGATCTCTGATCTGGGCGTAATGGCAGGTTGGCCAGATGGAAGCCTCTCCTCAGTAAAAAACACATGAAAACTCACTTGGAGTTTGCAAAAAAAGCACCTCAAGGACTCTTAGACTGTGAGAAACAAGATTCGCTGGTCTGATGAAACCAAGATTGAATTGTTTGGCCTCAATTCTAAGCATCATGTCTGGAGGAAACCAGGTGTGACACTTAGAATTGGTTGTCCTTCTGGATGTTTCTCCCATGTTCACACAGGATCTCTGGAGGTCAGCCAGAGTGATTGGGATCTGAATACTTCACTTTGTCATTATGTTGTGTTTATTATAGATTTGAGATATTTTTTTATTAAGAGGCTACGACATTAAAAAATATGGAAAAGGTGGAGGGATTTGAATATTTTCTGAATGCACTGTATACTTGCAGTATGCTTAAAGTGTGTGTGTTGATGTAGAGTGTTAGTTGGATATCCCTCAGTTTGCTATCAGCCTCTGCTAATGCTTCATTCTCATGTTAACCTGCAGCCTGCATCTGCAGTGTGCTGATAAAGCTCCCTTTGCATGTTGAAAGGCCCCTTTGCTATTATTGTTCAGAGGTGGCAGGGACCTGAAAGTGACTTCTCAAATTGTCAGTTACACCATTCCCCCTTTCACCTTCCTGCTATACCCTCCTTTCCTGTACAGTCTAAAACCACATTTAATATGAATTATGCTCTTTTTTTATCAGCAAGCATTTAAATGGTGAGAATGTGTACAGTGACCACAGAAAATGCTTTTATGTGCGTATGTGTGTCCATGTGGCATATTGTCATGCTCCATGAAAGGGACCAACCTGATTTTGGTGACAGTAATGTATTTTTTAAATCTTTGTCGTGAAAACAAGAACACTATAAAATCCTCATCATCCTAGTTTAGTTTTGGCTCATTTTTTGGCAATGATATATTTCAGGCACGCTAGGGATTTGGTAACAGATTAACTATAATATAAAAAATCTCTCTGGAATCCCACATTTTTCCCCAACAGAGCCTCACACAGACACAAACACAAAAAAAAAAAAATGAATTCCACCAGCTTTATTGACTCAATGTAACTTACAACATCTAAGTAAAAGAAAAATAAGAAAAGAAAAATAGCAAAAAAAAAAAAAGGAAAAAAAGTCTTTTAGCTCCAATAACTCAATTAGATAAAGAATCACACCCCATCTACTCCCAACAGCATTTGTGAATTCAGTCAGGTGTGATTAATCCCCCTGTGGATCACACACTATATAATAATAATAATACTATAATAATAATAAAACTTATGGAGAACTCAAATACTACAAATACTGTGTGTTTGGCACTTTCAAAAGAGGTCAGAAATAAAGTTGTGGACAAGCACAAGTCAGAAAATGAGTACAAAAATATTTCACAAGCTTCATGTATGCCTAGGAGCACAACTAAGGCCATAATTAAGAAGGTGGAAGGTGTTTGGTACTACCATCACCCTTTCTGGATCAGACTGTTCCTGGATGGCAGAACAAGGAGGACACTGGACACTGGTTGGAGTGTTCATTGTGTGCGTGTGAGAATAACAAGTGCTTCACAAGTTTTACTTATATGGGATGGAAAACACTCCTCAAGAAAGTCCAAATTAAGTCTCATTAGAGCTTTGCCAGGAAGTATCTTTAAGACTCTGAGGACAAGTGGAAAAGATGCTATTGTCAGATGAGACCAAAATCAAAGGCACACCTGGAAGAGAAACAGTACTCTTCACCATCCGAACACCATACTTAGAGTAAAGCATTTCTCTTGGGAACTGGGGAACTTGTCAGGATAGAGGGGAAAATGGATGGGGCAAAATACCTGCTTTATGCCCAAAAGTTGAAGATGGGAAGAAGGTTTGCCTTTCAGCATGACAGTGACCCAAAGCACATAGCCAAATTGACCATACAGCGGCTGAAGGAGAAAAGGTGTGTGTCCTTGTGTGGCCTAGTCTGAGTCTAGACTTAAACCCTATTGTAGAGTGATTTGAAGATGAAGAAGCAGTCCACCAGTTTTCACCATCCAATTTGACTGAGCCTTCTGTACAGCTCTGTAAGAAAGAGTGGGCAAATATTGCTCAGTTAAGCTGTGCAGTGTTGGTAGAAAAGTATCCAAACAGACTCAAGGCCATAATTAAAGCAAAAGGTGGTTCCACAAAGTATTAACTCAGGGATGTGATTATCGAATCAAGATATTGAAATTTTTATTTTATTATATAGTGCTTCAGCCCACTTCAAATGGGAAATGAAACCGCATGGCTCCTTTTGTTCTATAGACAAAGGAGGAAACTCAGTCTCCCAGGGTCTCTCACACACAGGTATAAAATCCTCACAACTCCAGCTATCTTAGGCTACTGTGTGGCCAGGCAGTCTGGATGTTCACCTCTTCTCTTTCTCCTTTGTGCTGCTCTTCAAGAGACCAGTTGCTCTCCTTCTCATCACCCTACCACAAGAGTAGGAGCAAAGTTTCTCACCAGCTCTCAGTACTGCAGCATGAGGCCTGCCTGAAGCAGAGGCCTGCACTGAAACTTGCTAGCAATGTGAGAGCCTACCAAGTAATTTAGCACCAGTTGGAACATTTATCTGTCTCACATGCAACTTTCTGACCTCTCCCTTAACCTGGCACCTTCATTTTATCTTATTTGGCCTTAACAAAGAAGCCTTTGTCAACCTCCCCTACATGCTATGCGACAGGTCCCAGTTATCATCTTTTGATTCTGCCATAGTTCTTTTGTTTTGAGCCATACTGCCTAAAACAAAGCAGCCATTCTGAAACAGCCATCTTGCCTTTGTCTGTTGTCCAACAGACACACATGCTGTATAGTTGCTGTATATAGTGTTTTAGATTAGATGTAGTGTGTTTGCACTTAAAACTGGTATTTGTTAAATCAGTGCTTTTGAATATAATTCAGTGATTGTGACAGTGGTTAGGTTAGCAGAGAAGACCCTGCTGGCCTTGACAGCCCACCAACAACATATTACCCCCCTTCTGGCTTACGGTAGCTGTGTGCACTTCCTGCTGACCCTGTTCTGATATTATCTCATGCAAATCATATAAACTTGACTTGGCTGATGTTGATTCCAGCTCTTGTACATATTCACAACCCCTAAACTTTTCCAGTACATACTGACTTGCAGGACTTAATAGATTTTTTCTATATATTAGCTGCATAATGACTGCATTCACTGATATGACTGCTAAACTATGTTGTGAGTGTAAACTAACTATAAACACATCCAATTACAATCCAATTCCAGGCCAATTACTTATCTTTCAAAAACATATTTTTTTCTTATAAAACATACATAATGCAAATGTCAAAAGAATCCGAATTTCCTTTTTAAATGAAAAAGGTTCCATGACAAACCCACGTTACATTTAGTATACCTCAGTCCCCATGCAGAATACTGTATATACAAGGTATAGAATGGTCAATAGCCTGGCTATTATAAACTACATGGCTCATGTTAACTTTGGCAGTTAGTCACATATAAGAGAGCTTTGCACTATTTTTTATTTTTACAATATTAAATACAATTTGGTTTTGTAATTGTGCCCTAAAATAATAAATATTTAAATATGAGTAAAACTGAAAAAGCTAAGGTGGGTCAAAGTAAGGCGATGAACAGACTTAACAAATGATCAATGACAAAATATTACTGTAAAAAAATCAACACATATTTGTATGCTCCACTATACATAAGTAAGTGAAAATATTGTAAATAAATACATATTGTTGTAACTGGCAAAAATTGGAGAGACAGGGCATTTCACTTTAGGAGAAGACAGTGTGGCATTGGGCAGTGCAGGGCAAGACCTTACAATACACCCAAGAGTTCAATTTATGGTTCAGCTCCAATCCTGAATGTAGCATATAGCTGTGGAGAACTGTGAAAAATAGATGTGTGGTTTATAACACAGAAAGTTATGCAAAACTATAGCACTATATATAAACTAAACCCCAAACTATGGAGTTATATGTCACATACAGGATCAATTTTAAGTTTAAACAAAATATTCTCACTCAGTTGTGGTTTATCTTGGCGAATCCAGTATGAATTTAGGCTATAATAAAGCTTTCAAAGGAATGCAGACTCATTTTTCCTTATAACATCACAAATAAATTGAACCATGATATTAACATTTAATCGTACTTTTCAGATTATCTTCATTCTCGGTTGCTGTTGCCATTTCTATACATACATCCAAGGCCCAAGCAAGTCCCACAGAAGAGCCAGAGCACAGTTTTCTTGTTCTCGTAGCTCAAAGCTATGATAGGAGAAACACTACTGCACACATTCAGTGCAACTGGAAGATGGAGACTTTTTCAGCCTATGTGCCAAAGGCACCATTTTAGGTCGGGTATCGAGGTCTTGTAATTCATTTATGGATTCCTGCTGCTCACAGACATATGAGAGACTTGCTGCTGTGATTAAGTTACTTAATCTTTAGTGCCTGTTAGTGTGCGCATTCCTGCAATGGGCCAAAACTGGAGCTGAGTATAAGAGCATGCAGAGACGGAAATTTCTATTGCCCAATGATGGAAGAGAAACTATTTGTGACAAATCATTAGGCGCATTTAACTCTGTGCAGTGCTGCGCAGTACTGACTTTGCATACTGGGTTTAAGCCCAGCAATGCATGCTGGTTAGAAATGTTTTCTCTCTGAAAGCATTGTCCTATCAGGTATTCCATGTGTGACTTTTCTCCCATACACATTAACACATTGCCCAAGATGTTTTCATTCACTTTTATGTAGTTCTTATATTTAGTTTCACGTGTGTCAAAAGACTAACGTAAACTTGTGTCTGGCCTCAAAATTTTTTACATAATAACATATCTTTGGGTAAGAAATAGTATGTATAGGTTTACAAAGCAGCCTGACATTATGAGAGGGAACACTCATTTTCAAATAACAGACCACAGAACAGCTGTGCAGGTGTTTCCACGTTGAGTTGGATATAGTTGATGAGTTGTGTGAACAACTGATAAAAGATGATCAATCATCATTATGTCAATAACAGGACCCCACAAAGATAGGGGGATGGGATAACAGTTTAATTGTGCTTGATCAAGGTTATTTGTAGTTTTTTCATCATCCCCTTAACGTGTACTTCCTTTATTTTGCTTCATTGTTGTCTTCATTCTTGAATCATGATTAACTTTAATCATGATCATATTCACCATGAGCTCATTGTGCTTAGGGCTATAACAGAATTACAAGAAACATATGATATTTTTCATATTTTTCATGTTAAGTGCAACAAATACAGTTTGACTCACTGTTATAACATTACAACCAAAAGCCAACAATACAGAGAGCATCACAGAATTTAATATTACATGCTACAAAGCCAGTTGGTCACTAGAGACAAGCGAAATTGAACTTTGCTTTTCCTTCTGCTGTTGGTGAGTCTGAAGAGACAGTCATTCTTATTTAAGCTTTTAATTTGGAAGAGAAAGTGGTGAAGCTGCTCAGGGGACTCAGGATACTTATGTTCAGTCAGAGAAGCAGAGGGTTTCTTCTTGTAGAGAGGTTGGAGAATGAGATAGATGGATGGAAGGAGTGATAGCAGAATGGATGTTACAAAAAGAGAAGGAACCGCTATAAAGAGAGTGAGAGGAGGGAAGGGGAAAAGACTATTTTCCAGCTAGTCCCTGAGCACCTTAAGGGATAAGTTGATTTACTGTCAAATCTGCTGGTGGAATATCGATAATCTCAGCCAGTCCCCTCAATCTACCCACTCAGCCATTGCTGCACTCTCAGACAGAACCCTGGGCGAGGAGTGGGAGCAGAGACATTAATATAAAAGACAGTGAAATGGAGGAGAGGGTGTGTTTGTTTTGTGTATGTATGCTCTCAAAATATAGCCAGACAGAGGGCATTTCTCTGCCTAGAGAATAATAAAAAAAAAAGGGGCCCTCAATTTTCCACTTGAGCAGATTTCAATTTACACACACAACCCCCTTTGTGACTCCATCCTCCCATTCTTATTGACAGCATTTAGGGCTACTGTGATAAAAGATTGGCCAGTTAGTGTTTCTATCATTGAAAGGACACTTGCTCATACAGGAAACTGTCTGTTAAAAACCAGCTTTGTGCCAAGGGATGAATGAAGCACAGAGAGATCTCTGCTATCTGTGTGGGTAATTTACTAAACTGTATGAGCATAAAGACAGAGGGTGATACTGTGTACCACAAAGTACTGACATCTGTATTTTACAGAATGTTTCATTGGATATAGCAGCAGTGACACATTTAGACATATGTATCCATAAACACAGGGCTTTTTGCTAAGTCTCACTGTTTACATGAAACAAGCATAAATATGTTTTAGTAAGCAGCCTAAATGTTTTCTGATCTTTCCTGCTAATTTCTTATGTCCCGATAAAATGTAGCACTGAAACAATGAATGAAATAATCAACTAGTCAATCAACAGAGGATAAACAGGTACAGTTTTTACAATCCATCATTTCAGCCAATCATGCAAAAATACCCAACATTTGCAGAAAAAATATTTCAGGATTTTCATATTTTTCTTGTTGAGAACTTTGTAATAACTTATAACCACTTCAAAAGTGCACTGTCTTGCATCCATTGTACTTCATGTTGGTGTAACACATCAACATGAACATGTTGAACATGTGTGAACATGCTCTTTCTTGTGTTGATTAACACATCTGGATGGAATCTCTACACTGTCAGCTAGGTTTTGGTGAAAACCATAGACTGTACATAAAGAGGGCCACAATAACAGCACCCCAGAAATGAAACTAAAATATCTTTATCACCCCCTGGTGGCTGGTTGTGGTATAAAGTGTATTCAGAAACACACTTTTTAAAATCCCATTTCAACATTATAGTTAAAAAAATGTGTGCATTACATACATTAAATCATATATTGTTGTATTGTATGTAGACAGGGTTGTAGGACATGTAATCTAAAATATCTTTGAGTACAGCTGGTGAGTGTATATATGTAATATCTTTGAGAACACAAATAGGTATACTGTAGTCTTGCTCATGTTATGTTTTTCAGGTAAAGGCAAGTGTAAGGACAAGACGGTTAGTTTGCATAGATGCTCTGTTCCAAACCTTGGTGGAGAACACTCTCTTTACACTCTCTTTACTTATAAGAGGTAATGGGAAGGATAATGGTGAAGATGACAAACATCCAATACAGGGATGGGAGTTCCAACACATTTGCTACTTTCAGTTCAGTTGCTCAACTAGCATTGCTAATTCAGCACTCTCAAAAAAAGATGTGACAATGATCACATGGGGTCAGTGACTTGTCTTAGACTGTGAGAGAAAAGCTGCTGCTGCTCTCATTATCCTTTGATCCTCCTGGAAATGACTGTCTACCGTTTCCCGCTGTCTATCAATGATATCATTCCAGATGTGTCTTAGGTTGCTCTTCCCAGAATGGTTGTGACCACTGATTCCACAAATCTTGCAGAGAGCCTTCTTTTTCTGGACCCTGGACATTTCTTTTGCATCAGCTCTTCTGTTTCATCACATCAAATCACACTCTGCATTGTCTCTGAACTGAGCAAAGCTCTCTTTTCTGGCCCACAATAAGGTCAGTGCGCTCAGTCCGATATCAGTGGGCTCCATAAACCCCAAGTGGCAAAATCATTCATCTGAACTAATTTCTGAAATTTGTTGAGCAAAAATATTAACTTCTTTGTTTGTAGGGAGTGTAACTCAAGTTTTGTGCGACAACTCGTTTCAGCACACTGAGCAAGTTCTTCTCATATGACACTGAATAACATGACAATTGAATTGAATTGAATTTATTATTTTGCTCATTGCTCCACATTTGGAGCTCTAGCTCTTGTCTGTGGATCATTCCAAGTTGGACAGCCTGGATGGATCTCTTTTTGATATTCCATAAACCTTGGATTTCTGCTGCTGCCTGCCATAAGTCTTTTATATCATTCAGTGCTTCAAAGAATGTGTTCACATGCCAATATGCCTTTGATGTTGCACAGAGGACCAAACTATGAGAATTACAGTGAACATTCATGGCATATATGTTTTAGAATTACATGCACACCTTCCTTGTTTCCTGACATAAGGGAACTGACCCATGTGTTAATATTTGCATTTAAGGTGACAACTCTCATTAAAGCTTGATGCCACGTCCATCATCATGCACTGAATTTATGTCTGAATAGAATCAAAATTCATATCAACAATTGTGTATTGCATTCATCTTAAGAACACTGATAACATTCATGTTATTTGAGACTTTCCCTTGTTTAAAAAAAAAAAAAGAGAATGCAGCCTGTTAATGTTAATTAAATGAATAAATTGTAATGTTATATTCACTCAATCACAGGTGGTGTATAAGAACAATGACATCCGACTTGAGTTGTCCCGTCTGGCTCGAATTGTGGACCCTAAGATGAAAATCCAAGGTGAGGTGTCCTACAAGTGTGAGAATGTGGCCACCTTGGACCCCATTTCTTTCGAGACTCCCGAGGCTTACATCAGCCTTCCCAAATGGAACACCAAGCGGATGGGATCCATTTCTTTCGATTTCCGAACAACTGAGCCCAATGGCCTCATCCTCTTCACCCATGGCAAACCCCAGGAGCGCAAAGATGCTGCCCGCAGTCAGAAGAACACCAAGGTCAGTCCATAATCTTCAAAATTATTCAATTGGTGACAAATTTTATCACTGCTGTAAGAAATTACATCCTAACTATATTCACAAATATTAAGTCAAAGGCAACCAGACCTGCTGTTTAGAAGGACTGATGAATCCTCTTGGATGACTGGCAAAATGTGTATAAGACAAAACAACAGTTGCTTTTAGTCATAGATGTCCTATGACTTGGATGACTGGGGGCATCATACATCATTTAGAACCAAACCAAAGAGATGTCCCCATTTCAGATTGTTTTCATTAGAATATTCTTTATGTGAAATATGTGATTGATATATATATATATATATATATATATATATATATATATATATATATATATACACACCCCCTGTGGTCCCTAGATGTTCCCATCCCATTCCCAAGTGTTACATCTGAAATTTGCCCTTACAACTACAGACATTGTGGTATCACAATGATTTTATGTTGAGACTTGCTGTTTCACACCCAGCCATGTGTGGTCAGAAGTGTGCTCTGTTGCACCTGTGACCACACAAAACTGTGATGTCAAACTACTGTTAAACTACGTGAGGTTTGCAGCGACAAGATTTTCAGGTTCTATTACTGGTACAGATTCAATACTTGTAAATCAAATGATCAGACAAGCATTCCTTTAAAAGGAATGCTTGTCTGATCATTTGATTTGCAAGTAATCCCTATTTATGTGTTCTTTGGCCTTGTCCAGGTGGATTTCTTTGCTGTAGAGCTGCTGGATGGGAGCCTTTACCTGTTGTTGGACATGGGCTCAGGGACTATCAAGGTGAAGGCCACCCAGACAAAGGTCAATGATGGTGCCTGGTACCATGTGGACATCCAGAGAGATGGACGCTCAGGTTAGTTGTGTTGGTGAAGTTGGTGCAAAGGTGACATGTACTAGCTCAAACAGAATTTGAATAAAATTCAGCACAAGAACTGTCTTAAAATTACTAAAAAAAAAAAAAAAAAAAAAAACTTTACTCACTGATGAGTTACTCTGTTATTACTGGAGTTTTGTTGACTTTCCTTAAATACCAAAAATGAAAGCAAGCAGAATTTGACATAGTTTTAATTAATACAGACAATAATAATAATACAAGAGCTGATTAAAGAATTATAATTAAAAAGTACACCAAATGGTTTTTTATGTTTTGATCAGGATAAATATTTTTTTCCCATCATTGTGTGTAGAATGATTTCTTCCTGACATTACCATTCCATCTTGAACCACCGTTGATATCAGCACAGCCCTGTATCTGATCTTCTCTCCTCCTACCCCCCATCACAGGCACCATCTCTGTAAACAGCAGAAGGACCCCATTCACAGCCAGTGGCGAGAGTGAGATTCTGGACCTGGAGGGTGACATGTACTTGGGGGGGCTTCCTGCTGACCGCACCAACCTCATCCTGCCCACTGAGCTCTGGACGGCGATGCTCAACTACGGCTATGTGGGCTGTATCCGTGACCTTTTCATTGACGGTCGAAGCAAGGACATCCGTCAGATTGCTGAGGCACAAAATGGTGCTGGCATCAAACCCTCATGCAATAAGCAACCGGGCAAGCAGTGTGAGAGCTACCCATGCAAGAACCGAGGTGTCTGCAAAGAAGGCTGGAATCGATTCATCTGTGACTGTACCGGGACTGGCTACTGGTCACGCACCTGTGAGAGAGGTAAATGTTTGCATGCCTATTTCTCTTGCATAAACCTTAGAATATACTGCTACTATATTCAAGGAAGAGGCAACGATGTCTACTGATAACACAATTTGCGCTACACTCACCGCTGGGTTCAGTGCACTGTTTGAAGGAGTCATGGAAGACAGGGTTCAGAGTTCAGCATGGTTGAACCAGGTAAACACATTAAGACATATAAAAAAGACCTATAGAGGAAAAGATAAAGATATTCCTGTTATTGTTTTGTTGTGTTATCATTTTAGTTTTTTCTCCTCTACTTAAAGAGAAAACAGAGAGGCTCCGGGATAAGAGTGAGTTTGTTTTCTGCAGCCAAAACTAGTTCTGTTCTTGCTTCAGGTGGTCAAATTCATTATGTTGTACCGCCAGCAAAGCAGCCCACAGGACACTCACTCACACACACATACACACACACCTCACACTGTACAGGGGTTGTTGAAACAGTCCAGTAGCAGGTTTCATACTGTTTTTAATGGCTAACAGTGTTTTTTTTTTGGGGGGGGGGTCAGTTTTTTATATGGCAGTATTGCAGGCTCACTGAAAGACCTCAGGGCTGAGCCCCAGACTGCCACTTGCTTAATCACACTTTCACTGTGTTCTAGGCACGATGTACAGGAAGCGGCAAGCATAATTGAATATTGCATACAATGAAAATCGGAACATTGTATCTGACTCTGTTGGTGCAAATGAGAACATTTCATTCATTGTATTGTCATTCATTGTGTACCTCTGACAGCACCAGTATTAGGATTGTATTGTATTTAGGATTGCAGCTTATGGATTTGGGACACCACCATGGTTTCTGACACTGGTGCTGATGGGATAGTACAGGCTCACCTGTCTCTTCACACAGCTGTCTGCCAAAGAACATTTCACTGCCCCTCTGACCAGTTTTCTGTCATGATATCCAGGCAGTTTAATAAGACTGATCAGAGATGAAAACTAATTAACCCATCCCCAACCCTCACAAATTGCTCCTACTGCTTTTTAGCATATAGAATAACAGCTCTGATCATATCTGTCTGTCTTTTTTCTCTTTCTTCATCTAGTGGGCTGCTGGATAATAATTTCCCCTGAATCTAATTTTTACTCTTGAAAAGAGAAGTTTTAGGGCATCAATGGATCAGTCTGATATGTGGCGTTCATTTCACCTTGATTTATTTCCAAGGGATATTTTATTGAAATATTGCAATATAATTATCAGGAGCCAAAGATAGTCAAGATTTCATAATGTCTTCTTTATTAACACTATTATTTATATTTAGATGTATGTGTGAGTATTACCTTAGGTCAGTTTTTGAAAAGTATGAAAATGAAGACATATTATCCACTAGACTCAGTGCTTTTCAGCTGATGCTGTGACTGGACACTTTATGATGTGGTGAGTCTGCTGATTATTACTTGGCAGTACCATGGATCTATAAAACAAGAACATACACAGGATGTGATGTACAGCCTTGAGTGCGAGGAAAGTAGTAACCAAGCCCAAATCAAACCAGCACTGAATTTCTGTTACCCTGTCTCCGGAAAACGAGCATCAAACTCCCAAGAAATTGGTACAGACCATTAATGCAGAGACACACCTAACACGCAGAGACAAATCACACAGCAAGACAACTAACACACATACACAACTAACAGAGACAACTAACACCTCCAGAGGAATAGTCTGAGTATTTAAGCATGATGGAACAAGTGGACAGGTAAAGGTAATATAAATAAATATGCTTGGGCCAGCCATTCAGTGTCAAGAAAGGGAGAGCTTGACGTAGCCTAAACAAATGTTCACTTTCATCTTACAAATTAATAGGCTAAATTACATGAACGTCACACATTGCACAGAGAGTGGGAGTTTAAAAGGGGTCCTGAAGCTGCTAGCATGACTAACTGAAAATTTGCACAAAGTTGGGCTGATAATACTGACTCTGGCCTTTCTTGAAATATGGCTAACATCTCTCTATGCTCCTGATTTTCTCACACAGAGGCTTCCATCCTTTCCTATGATGGCAGCATGTATATGAAGGTGGTGATGCCAACCATCATGCACACTGAGGCAGAGGATGTCTCCCTGCGTTTTCGTTCCCAGAGGGCTTATGGCCTCCTCATGGCCACCACCTCCCGAGACTCAGCCGACACACTCAGGCTGGAGTTGGATGGGGGTCGTGTGAAACTCACGGTCAACCTAGGTATCGTATGCCCCCCACCCACCCACCCATCTGCCTCCACTCCTACATCCTTCACCATGAGACGGTTTGCTGTTGAGCAGTGACCTCCCCCTCTTCTCACTCTCTATCTATCTTATATCAAGTCTGTTCATTAGTTACTCATCACTGTGATCCTTTAAAGGTCGCCAATAGCTTTAGAACATAAATAAGATTTATCTTTTGCATGGGTGTTAATGCGTTTTGTGCACACAGATAACCATGGACTGCTTACTGAATATAGCTATTTACTGGATAACAGCTTAGGTTGTACCATCATAACTTATTTTACCTCAGTGGTAAATTTGTTTGGCCCGTCTTTGAAACAGACAAACCATAGTCATATCCATGTTCTTGTTTACAGAACTTTTGAGACAGTCACAGCACAATAAGCTAAGTATGCATTATGATGTAGAGATAATGGGCTTTAAAGGCTAATCTCTAATAAAGTCTTTTTAAAGAATTAAGTGTGCTGAGACTTTCTAAGAGCTGACTTCCACCAAGTATGCCCCCTCCTCCCCCGACCTTCAGTCCATCATTCAACAGGAGATTAGAAGAAACTTTTCTTGTCTTTCTCACTAACCTCATTTTTCTGTCTGACATGAAGTAATTTCTCTGTCATCTTCCTGTTCTTCTGGGTGGTTGGTTTCTTTGCTAATGATGGTGTCTTTTATGAAAGTCTATGCTTTTTCAGTGTTTTTGGGTTTTTTTTTATGTTTAACTGTCAACCCCATTTTCCATCATGCTTTGTTGAAAGATGGTATTCACCCCTTCAAAGGCCTTAAGCCTGCGGCCCGTCAGGTGAACAGCCCGAGAACAGAGCCCAGCAAAACCTACAGCTGGCTGTGACCCCAAATACTTCCAAACACTTCTAGTCATTATATGTAAAGAATACTAAAATGAAAATGTATCCAATTTATATCTTGCACATATAGTTTGGCCGGCAAAAATCATAAAATGTAAGAATAATACCAATAGTTAGCAGACATTAGCTTGCTTGCCAAGCCATATTTAGATCAATTCTAAACTGATAATATTAATTAAAAAGTCATACCCTAGATTTCAGTCAAAATATTAGCAGCTCTAATTGGTCAGTACCCATATGATTTCTTAGCCTACGTTAATCTGTGTGATTTTCTACAGATTGTTTGTAAAAGTGTAAATATAGATCTATCTTCAGTTTTAGCTTAGTGATACGTGTAGGTATAGCATAATGCTCCAGATGCAGTGGTTGGGGTTCCTGTGCCTCTGCATGGTGCTGGTGCTGATTGGATCGTGGCTGTTTGCTCCCACTTTTCTGTTGCGGTTGACGACACATGAAACCACTAGCCACATGGTGACCAACCCTCACTGTCCTTACAGCTACATACAGCAGTTATTCTTCAATGGAACAGTTTAGATGCTTCATATTTAAATTTTTGTCTTACAAATTCAGCTTGTTGCTATTTGAATAGCAAATCAAATCATATCAGTCTGTACCCCTCAACTTTTCAAAGATCCATGGCTCTGAAATGAATGGCTGCTACCACCTTGTTGGTGCAGAGGCTTTGGAGCCAGAGACTTTGACTTTTCTAATGTGAATGTTTAAAGCTTAAATTCAACAGTCAGTGTAGGGTTGGAAAACTCATGTAGCTGGTAATACAAGTGGCCATTTTACTGTAAATACTGCACCTAAAAAATTAATGTATTTGAACTCTTCTACTACAGGTAACAAAGGGCACAAGCTCTAGAAAAGCAGCTAGTGCATTCCTGTGACAGACAAATCCAGGCATTATTTTATTTACTATTAAATGATGGTTTTTGGAAATCTGTACAACCTATAATTCATTTCATGTTAATTTGGCATAAATTAAATATAAATACCAAAGGAATAAAATGGCTACCTCCCTGCATGTGTACGTCCCCGGAAGGGTGGACTTTTTGTTTTTGGATGTCTGCAGCAGTAACCTTGAAGGATGCAATTTCATCTGTCATTTATTCTTCCCCATCTAGACTGTATCAGGATAAACTGTAACTCCAGTAAGTTAACACTCAAGTTTCATTTTGCTTTCTATGTTGATGGTCTGTTGATGTTGTTATTTTGAAAGGAAAACTGTTTTTCTCTTTTTTTTTTTGTTTTTGTTTTTTTTTTTCTTAAAATCTGAGTCTGCACCCACCTCCACTTTCTCTAAAGCCTATCATGTGGAGGATAAGTATGCTGAGTTGGTTTGAGTATCACTAATTCAACAGGAACCAGCAGAAATAGCCTCAGTCAAGTGGAATGAGCTGTGACTTGCTATACTTATTGGACATATCTTAACATTTTTTTAAATCAATCACTTTACTCTATTTTCTATTATTTTCTACTCTATCTTCAGTAGTAACAAAATACATTTAGAAGAACTCATAGAGTCTATATTTCATTTTGACACAATTTTAGGCAAAAGTAGGAAATACATTTTATTCATAAATGATGTCATTAAGTGACTGCAATCTGAGAAGCAGGTATGTACAAAAAGAGTTTACTTGTAACTGAGTGCTGCTAGGTTCATTGTCTAACATTTGAGGCCACAAGTGAGAGAGTAATAGTAGGTGTATCAGCTCTGTCCAGAACTCCCTTACCCTTTTTCTGACATGGATGTGTAATATAATTAATTCCATCCATTAATGTTAAATATAAATAATGAGTAATTGTTAGAATAATAACTAAATTCCATTGCAGCACGCCAACATTAAGTAGTGCATGAGACAATACAAAACTTACTATTTCTGTGTAAGGGTATGGAACTGTATTTGTTGAGACAACTGTTAATACTAGCATGGCTAGAGAATGTTAATACTGATTTCTAGTGGGGATCCAAACATTTTCAGACACCAAATACCTATGGATGAATTTTGATTGATAACTGATAATTTATTTGACTCATACAGCCATAAAAATGTGATAGTTTGACCTTGAGTATCAATACATTTGTCATAAAGCTTTGATACAATTTTGAAAATAAGCTGATATAGATCACATATATGGGAATTACAAAGACCTAATAGTTTCAGAGATTTAACACTTTGATCTAGTGGACTTCAATCATTACATTTTCTATATCAGAAAGTTACAATTTTAAAATATCTCAAACTACAGTTCTTTTTATTGTTAATCTTTAACAAAAAGCATATTCATGACAAATAATTAATCACTGATTGGTTGCATACAGTCCTATACCCAAGACTAAGTTAATTAAGCCACCAGAGACTGAGCATCAAAACTGAGCTCCAAAAGTACACTGAATATGCAGGACTGTATATTGTTATGAAATTTCATGTAAGGTTACATACTACATATTATAAGTTTAGGAATGATGATTCAAGTGAGTCTGCTGCTGTTGTTTTTAGTGTCACAGCTGCATAGCAGTTATCAGCCACACATCACTATGGATTGCTTTTACTCATAATGAGGCCATGGAGATCTTTGCCTTTACATTTGTTTGTTTTTTTTTTTCTCATGTAAGATGCAATAGATGTTCCAGTGAAACAAATAGCTAACCTCCTCTGGGGCAGGTTAACATCAGAGGATGGGACTAGAACCTGTCAACAGCCCAACTACTCACCAATCAGATCACTGGAAAACCACAGTAATCATTCCTACAGGATCCTGACATGGACAAAACAGTTTGCAATAAAGTGAGAAATAATAAAGATCAATAGATATTGTTATAGATCAGTGGAATCGTTTTTCTGTTCCAGTCTCTCCACATTTTTCTCCACAATTGAGCTTTTACCAAACACAGGGAGAGTTTATCATACTAAATGATCACATAATTACTATTATAGCTTCATTTTAATTGAACAAATATGTTCACCGTTTCCAGCAATTATAAATGAATATTTCAGTCAGATTGACCTCATCAGACATTAATTCTCTCCTCTCTGCTTTGGCAGCAGAAACAGTCTGACATTACTGTAACTTTTTATCTGCAGAATAAAGAGCAGAAATGCTCACTCAGTAAGAAACAGCATTTCTTGTATTTATTTATAAAATATCCTCAGCCTGACTTTAATAATTGGAAATGATTTCTATTGTTTCTTTTCTATCCTAGTCATGTGATCATGTTGTTTATAGGCATTTCTTCTCATATCATATTAAGTACTCTATTCATGGTCCTGACAACATTGCAATGGTTGAACAACAATGGTTGATAACCACCGTCATATGACTGCTTAGTGAGACTGTGGCTGTTAGGTTTGGTGAAGCCTGATAATGAAAAGATATCCTGGGTATGTTGAACTTCATAGTACAGGCCTCAGAAACTCTGAAAATCTGGTCTCATACCAACAGTCAACAGTTTTTTTTTACTATGACCATGATTGTTTCCCAATCTTATTCAAGTAATTTTTGTGCCGAAAACCAACCAAAATTTGCCTGATAACAATAGTCGTCTGTGTTTTTTTTTTTTTAAATAGTCATTTGAAATGGTTTTTGAAGGCACTGACAAACAATGTCCTCCTGCCAATTGAGGCATCAGATTGGAAAAGACACACACACAGACACACACACTAAAAAACAAAATATTTAGTCATTTACTTTTGAGGGTTTGCTAGTATCACACTTCAGGGTTCGTAAAGCATTTTTTTTTGTGTGTGTTATTATTTATGTGTGTGATTTTGCATACATTGTATGCACTAGTGCATACACGTATTTCCTGTCAGCAAACCTCTCCTAAAATGAAGAAACACAGATGTTGTTTTTCATCAGATCGTGGTTCAGAAAGACTTGGAACAGGTTACAGAAAGGCTACTGATGTTTTAAATTAGACAGGTGCTCTGCTTACTGGTGATGTTTTTGTCTCACTTTTATGGTCAAAAAAAGACAATAAAAGAGGAAGGAAATAAATAATAAGAAAAGATTTCTAAAAGCCTATTATGAGTAAAAGCAATTTTTACTACTATAGTTGTCCTCTTTCTATTCAAACTATTCAAGAGCCATGACGCTGTTTTGCAGCATAGTGGTCAAATGTATTCTAGAATTACTTATGTCAAAGATATCAAGTATTTTGTACATTTTCACTGTGCATTTCACTGTCTAAACCAAACCTTTGTTTCCCAAAGGTGTAAGAACCAGTTTGTAAACTAGTAAAAAAGCTACGTTGCACATAGAAATTCTGCCAATGGTTCCAGCCTGACTGATAACAAAGGTTTGGTTTTAGGCTCAGGATGTCTTTAACTTTGTGATTGACCATTGTTCTCAGGCAAGGGACCGGAGACCCTGTATGCTGGGCAAAAGCTCAATGATAATGAGTGGCATACGGTGCGTGTGGTGCGTCGCGGAAAAACCTACAAGCTAACAGTTGACGATGATGTAGCAGAAGGTACTTACCTACATCAAATCAGCACATGCTTGAGGAACTGTTCTTAGTGTTGCCTTGTCAGTGGTATCACAGCATTCTGTGGTGTGTTGCCATAGAGATTTATAGTATTCCTATGTAACTGTGCTACAGAGAACACTTGTAGATATATGCAACCATTAGTGACAGTTTGCACCCATCTAATATTATTAATGTAATTTTCTCCTTAAATCAGCCCTTTTGTGTTAGTGTCAGACAGTGTTCTCTTTTCTTTTCGTTTTTTGTCTTTCTTTTCAACCCATCCCCTCCACCCTCCCCGTCTTCAGGCCAAATGGTGGGTGACCACACTCGTCTGGAGTTCCACAACATTGAAACAGGCATCATGACAGAGCGCAGATATGTTTCCAGTATCCCATCCAGCTTCATTGGTCATCTGCAGAGCCTTAGGTACGCAGAAAACTTACTTTAACCGTACCCTTCAAATTTATGTATAGTTTTAGTTTTATTTTGGTTTTACTGCACATTTACCATTTGGTTCAGCCTCAGCACTCTCTCTATTTACTGAAGACAAATTCAGTGAGTAGCTGGTGAAGCGGGTGAAAGCAGCTAAATAGCCAGATATTTTTCTGAGTTAGTGGTGACCAAACCAGAGCGTAAAGTTAATACTGGACTTATATTTGTCTGGCACAGAACAAAATGAATGCTAATATTTCACTGTGCCTACTGTGAAAAAGACAGACAGACAGTGTGTTGGCTCGCTTGTTGTGGAGTTCCTGTGCCCCTAAAAGGCTAAATTCACTGACTGTCTTCAGTAACTGTGACCAACATGTTTTTTTTTTTAGACTTTGAAGAAGAAGTAGAACTTTATTTTTAAGACAGTAATTTCATGCACCTGTTCCTTTTCTTTCCTCAGATTTAATGGTATGCTCTACATCGACCTGTGCAAGAATGGTGACATCGATTATTGTGAGCTTAATGCCCGCTTTGGGGTTCGCTCCATTATTGCTGACCCTGTCACCTTCAAATCCAAGAGCAGCTACCTGAGCTTGGCCACCCTGCAGGCCTACACATCCATGCACCTCTTCTTCCAATTCAAGACCACCTCCCCAGATGGCTTCATACTTTTCAACTCTGGAGATGGCAATGATTTTATTGCTGTAGAACTGGTTAAAGGGTAAGATTATATAGAAAGGACACCTGTTAACCTTTTGCTTGTTGAAACCCTGAAAGTTTAGTTGTGAGATTATTTGTGCACCAACTCATAATGCCTATATATAATGCCATTTTTTTAAAAACAATGACAGTGTATCAAATGACAACATGAAAACAATATGACAATGTGAAAGGGGTTGCAAAATATCACTGCATTTGTAGCTCCACTTTTTGTCCAACCTGCAATTTTGCTCTTTTGGTTCAATTTTCCTCTTTTGGTTCAATTTTGCTCTTTCGTTTTAAGTCATTGCAAGCACCAGAACAGAAAGACCAAAAACAGAGGTAAAAGAGAGTGAATATTGGACTTCATCAGGTGGACAGACACACAGTCCCAAATAAGGCTGACAGAAAAGATAACCACTCTGGTGAGGAGAAAAGCATCTCAGAATGCACAACACAACCTTAAGGCAGAGTGACTATAACAGCAGAAGACCACAGCAGGTTAAATTCCTGTCATCCAAGAACAAATATCTGAGGCTTAAGACTGCAGTGGGTATAGGCTCACAAAAACTAGACGGTTAAAACTAGAAATACAGAGCCTGGTCTGATGAATCTCAATTTCTGCTGAGGCATGCAAATGGAAGGGACAGAATTTGGTGTCAGCATTAGTCCATGGATTCAACCTGCCTTGTTCAGGCTGGTGGTGGTGATGGTGGTGGTGTTATGGTGTGGGGAATGTTTTTGTGGAATACACTTTGGGCCCTTAATACAAATCAGTCATCGTTTGAATGCCACAGCTTATCTGTGTATTGTTGCTCACCATTAAACCAATATTCTAATGACTATTATCAGCACCATGTTACAAAGCAAACATGACAGTGATTTCAGTGGCCTCCCCAGTCACCTGATCTGAATCCAATAGAACACCTTTGGGAATAAGAGATTTGCAGCATGAATGTACAGCTGACAAATCAGCATAAATTATTTGATGCAGTCATATCAACATTTCCAACATCTTGTGGAATCTCATGAAGAATTGAGGTTGTTTTGAGAGCAGAGGTAGGCCCTACCCCATAATTAGTATGGTGTTCTGGTGAGTGTATGTGGATATGGTACAGGAGTGATTATTATTTGAATATATTTTCAGCAAGGCAAACAGACTTATCAATATATTTGCTCTGCTGCCTTCAAATTGCTGCAGGAAAGGAGAAGATCAATAAAGTTTTCAAGTATTAAATATTATGCCAATCAAAATGTGTTTTAGGTTTTTTTTTTTTTTTTTTTTTCATAAATCCACAGTTCCTTCACATATCCTCCAAATATTTAGTTTGTGGTTTTCTACAGAATAAATTATGGTTGCAACTGGTAAGACAATGACTCAAATCCAGTTTGTACCAAAATGCCAATAATTCACTTTGCAACACCTCAGTGATTGAAATCAACTCATGTTGGTGCCTCTCCTCCCACCTTTGTACCATATGGGCCAGATACGAAAATAGGGAAATTATGAAGACAGGAAGATGCTACGTTGTCATAACAGTGCTTGTACTAGTCTTTGCACTGTCATGAAAATAAAGCCCCAATTATCAATATGTAGGGAATATACTAAACATGAATTTTAGTCCACCAGTCATTAAAGCTGTGTTCAATAGTCGAAACAGGTGAGAGTTCTTAAGAGATCTTTTGAATATTGCTGGATGGCAGAAAATTGACAAATTGGTACAAAACCATCAGAGATGGACTGGAGTTGTACAAATAATTGTTTTGTCTGCAGTAACTTGATGATACAATGCATAATTCACAGCAAATGTGTTAAAGTCATTAAAATTCACTCACTTTCTGGATCAGAACGGCCATTTTGTGAACATCTCAAGGAATAGCCCTAAAGGTGGAAAACTGACAATTTCTTAAGCATTCTGTAACTCTCAATAACTTTTCTCTTGCAGATATATCCACTATGTTTTTGACCTTGGAAATGGGCCTAACCTCATCAAGGGCAAGAGTGAAAGGGCACTGAATGACAACCAGTGGCACAATGTAGCCATCACCCGAGACAACAGTAACACCCACACACTGAAAGTAGATGCTACAGCAACTAGTCAGAGTATCAATGGAGCCAAGAACCTGGACCTGAAAGGTATCCATTCCACCTGTTATATGTGTTCAGTTTTCATTCAGCCACATTGGTTTAAGTGGTTAAACTACTAAAAAACTCAAGTCATGGATTATTTTTCTCCAATTCTATTTACATTTTTACAAAGTTCAGTCTTTCTACAATATTATTTATGTAATTATTATGTTAATATATTTAAGTGATTCCATCTTCTGTCAAAACATCTGAGCCTCACACTTTTTCTCACTCTTTTTCCTGGTTTTGATATGAGAAAATTTATTGGACTGACTGAAAATTTACTCTACTTTATATGTTAATGTGTTATGTAACTTTATATATATATATATATATTAGCCAACACTTTTTTCTTTTCCCAATATCAAATATGCTGCTGCATCTTTCTAACCAGCCCTGTATCCCTGGAAATTACCTTACCATACAACTAAACTAAAATTTATATTTATGTAAACAGAAATTTATGTTTTCTATTAACATCGTAATTTATGTATTTGGCAGATCACATATCAGTAAAATGTTCACAGACAATGTGTTTGGTTTCTGCCCAAAATATCCAGTCTTGCTGTACATCTACTTGTAGTGCTTACAGCATTGTTGTTTTATTTTTTATGGTTATGTTTAGGCACTCAAAGCACTTGGTTAAGGCAAGGGAAAGATTGTGGTCTGGTTTAATAAGGAAAAAGTTAATAATGACTTCAGACATGTTTATTTACATTCACCAAAAACCTTTTTTTCCTAACCTTAACCCAGATGCTTTTCTTGCCTAAACTTAACTTCAGATGAGACTGTGAATATGAACCCCAGTCTCTTGTGTGACACTCTGCCTCCACTGCCATTAATAAATGTAGCACTTCACTCATCCATAGAAAGCACTGACCCTGAACCTAATCTAGCCAGTGACTGTGTTGTTTATAAACATAATTTGTAGGAGACAGGGTTGCTCCAGTGCAGCACCACATGGAAATTTACCTCTTGGTTTTTATATTAGAGGCACTTCAGGTAGATCAGTCAGTATGATACTAACCAGTAAAATGTGATGTATCAAAATATCTGAAACCCTATTATCAGGGTAGAACTTCACACACTTCCTAACCATGACAAAATAGGAAAGACTCTAAGGTCTATCATGTATGTTGACCCCCCTGTCTGTGGTAGCAGCTGCTGCGCTAGACATAGAGAGCAGGCCAGTAATCATATAACCCCCATTTGAGCCTGTCACACACACCACCACCAACCTCCATTCCATCACATACTACTTCTTACAGTTATTACTCCCTTGATCCTCTGTTGCATTTTTAAATATCCTGGGAGAGAGGGTTGTAGCTGAATTTGAGGATGCTGTTACCCTTTAAGGCACTGTTAATTAGAATGGGGGCTCCTATCAGTGCAAAATTGTGTAGCTTACTAATTAACTAATTAGACAAAGCAAATGTCATTAGGAAGTAGGAACATGAAGCTCAAGTTCTGACTCTGGTTGTGTTGATTTCTAAAGTGAATAACCTTAGAGTTGCTGATAATGACGTGTGTTGCTTTGACATTAAGCATTAATAGTGACCACTGCCAAGATGCTTATTATCAGAAACTGCTAGTAATTTAACACATATTTTGGATTTTGTTGTATTGTACTGCATAACTTCCAACATTTGAGGGTTATCAGTGGTGAAACGTAACATCATGCCACTACACATCACAAAAAATGCATTTAGATGGTGCTGTGTGGTTTGCAGTGGCTTTTTACTTGATAAAATATCTCAAAATTTACTTTGCTCAGACAAATAAAGATGTCATAGATCTGTAAGAACTGACATATACAGAGAGAATTTATAACAAAGACCTATTAAGATAAGATCCCTCTGTACTGCCTCTGTGTTTTCTGCACCCCAGGTGATCTGTTCATCGCAGGACTGGGTCCAGGCATGTATGGCAACCTGCCTAAACTAGTGGCTTCCAGAGAAGGCTTCCAGGGCTGTTTGGCATCTGTGGACCTCAACGGTCGCCTGCCAGATCTCCTCAATGACGCCTTGTTTCGCAGTGGGCAGATTGAGCGTGGATGCGAAGGTACACCGTCCCTCAAATCCAAGCCTGATTTAGACTACTACAACACAAACTTCAACTCCAGCTCCAGCAGCCCTTTCTTCCTGCTCAATGCAAACAGTAGCTCCACAGTCCTGCATCCATACGGAAGTCACTCCATCCTATTAACTGTACTTGTTGCTTCACTTACCCACTGTTAGAGTCAGGCCAAATATCAAATACCTCCTTACCTTCACCATCACGTTATCGGCCACATTGGTCGCCCGCTGACAGTGCCGTCACAATCACCATCAGAGCAGTTTTTTGCCAGTGTAGTAACATTACTGCCAGGTGCTTCATTTTTTATCTCTTATACTATTTATAAAGTTTCATTTTTTCAGACTTTCTTGAATGTTTAGGCTCATCTTCGAAGAAGGTACTACAGAGCTTGTATACACATTCACATGACATATTCACTTGATTGTGCAGAGATATATTCACACTGAGAGCAAGATTTTGCACTGGTGAAATTTTAAAATGTCTTAACATATTTAATTGACCCTTCACTAAGCCCTGCCACCCCTTTAATTATTGTTGCTATGCCTGTCAAGCTTTCCATTCTAGCGCTGCACATACATAGTTTACAGTGATAACAATGGCAGATGCACCACCAGAAGTTTGTAGTGATTTTTGAAGCAATGGATCCTTGACTTCAAACAGACGTAGACATGACAGCTGTCATTTTAAGAAAATCATATCTGCATCATCACCATTTAATGACTGATGATGACATAGGATTGTCCTTGTTTTACAGGGTTGGTAGGCTCTTAATCCTGTATTTTAGTGCAGTATTATAAGAAAAATGCTGGACTGGACTGTTGTTCTGTAACATAACATGTTCATGAACATGTTGCAGATGTTTACAGTAGTGATACATAATAAATAACTATTATGTGTCAAGTATTTTCAGGCAATATGTTGGACCTAACCTATAAGTTTGGCAAAGTGGTCTCAGGTAAACTTCTTACAGCCCAATACAAAGCAGTACAGAGCTGCCTAAACTTAAAAAACCATCAGGGACTGGTGTTACACCATCTTCCATGCAGTGGAATGTGTCAATCCTGAACAGGACTTTGGTGCGTCAATCCTGATCACAACTTTTTCTAACAGAACCTCAATCCCACAAAAGAATGTGAGACTAATTTGGCCTCGGAAATGACACTAGGTTACTACTACTGTGTGGAAAGCCATGCTTAGTTACAGATGCTAAGCTATGCCGAGCAATCACTGTTCGGGGTAGGGGTTTAGAAAATGGTCAATGACAGGCATACAAAGAGAAAATATAAGATAAATACATTAAATATTCAAGTCTTAGTCAAGCTTTACACCTGACCATGACATCATATCAACATTGGAAATCTGTATCAGGCCATACCTGGACTCCAGACTATACAGTTTGTTCACAAAACAAAACTTGCCAAAGTTTTTATTTTTTGTGTTAATTTCCAATTGTTCATGCATATTATGTAGCTACATCAAAATAGGCTGTTGAAACATTTTGCACGAGCAAGCAAATGTCACTGTTGTTTCCATCTTCCTGTGCAAGTCGTGCATTCTTTTTTGGTTGATTTTGTCATCCTTTTAAGGTTCTGGGCCAGCCTCCACAACCTGTTCTTGTTTGCATGGAAGTCATTTTCTGTGTAGCTGTTTTTTCTTATGTCTGCCATATCATTCAGTTGGACATTGAATATACCGTTTGTTTGTTTTTAACGTTAACTTACAGAGCCCCAGGTTAGAGAAATTAATGTGTTAGCTGACATTTAATTTTAATCAAAACAGGCAATAATGTTATGTGTACTGTATGTCCTCCTCATTGTGACAATCTGAATGGGGTTGATAACAATGTTATTCACTGTGCTGTATGTACTGCAACAAAGCAATGGCTGACTAATTTATTTTTCAAAATAAAATGTCATCAATCACAGTTTGTTGGTCTTGTCCATGGCATTCTGATGTCTCATTTTTATGTGTTCCTGTATGGTTCCTTTTCTTTTTAGCTTTTCTTTGTTTTGTTTTGTTTTTTTGCCTATGTATCATGATCATTTGATAAGTCATTTAAACTGTATTGCCATATACTGCTTACATTTCACCGTATGAAAAGGATTTGTGTTTATTGAGACACTGACACCTTATCAAAGCCCATTAATGATTGTTCAGTTTGCAGCTCAGGTTGTGGCAATACATTTTGCCATCACTAGATGGTGATACTGCACTGCTGGCAAACATGACAAAAGGTATCAGCAGAAGTAACATGAATAAGCTTTTCACTGTCGTTACATATTAGATTAAATCCTAAACCAGATAACCAGAAATAGGAGTTGCCACAGCAGGATATTCCTGCATTGTAAGTCATTGTGAGTTCCAAAACTCCATTCCCTCCTCCAACTCATCATCAGTTCACTTGATCTTGAACAGCTCCTTTTAACATAGCAGATTTCATCATTTCACCAGGTAAGTTTCCACTTAACACATTTACCTGATTTGAGTTAGATGAGATGTGTAGACTGCCTTTAGGCTTGAAAGGTTGTGGTTAGAAGTTTTTAGTTTTGTCTTTCAAAGAGCACAGCGATGTGAATTCCAAAATTGACTATTTTCACAGTGGGAAAATTTTTTTAAATTAAATATCAATTTAAACTTCATATTCACTTCCTCATCATGATCAGATTATCTGCTGCTCCACACTGTGACATTTTAGCTTAAATATGGTTAAATACGTTTGTAGTTTTATAGCAGAGATGTAAAGCTGAATCACGTGACATGGACTTGACTCCGACTTGAGCCAGATTCAAGTCACAGATTTGATGACATCAGACTTGACAATGTCTAAAAATGTCTCTGTCAGGATTATTCACATATTCACTGTGAATAGATTCGAAAATTGTGACTTTCTAGTTCACCTGGTAGACCGCATACCACATGTCAAGGCTGCTATAAGGTGAGTCCTTATAGCAGCAGACCAAGTACATATCCAGGCCTTGGTCCTTTGCTGCATGTCATCTCTCTCTCTCCCCCCTGCATTTCCTGTCTTTCTCAATCAAAAAAAAGCTAAAAAAGAAAAACTGTGGGTATTTAGTTTAGTAAAGATGCAATTAATTTATTGAGAAAACTTTTAAAATGACACCTTGGGGGATAGAGATAATATTCAGGTTAAACGAACAAAGTTGAATGATTCAACCAGATGATTTAGGGGGTTAGAGGTGACAATACCACTGCATGAATACCTCCACCATGGGATACATTGTTCTCAGTCTCATTGATAACTACACAAACAGATGTTATGATAGTGTTTTAAGATTTATATTAAGAATTCCCCATACAAATTACTCTACTAACAATGCAGCTTCCTTCAACACTTGAAAATCCTGCTCTCTCACTCAATTGCTCTTTCAGAATCCAAAACATTGCCAAGTAGATTTTTACATACAAGGAATTTCCCTTGGTGTTCTAGGGTATAATAGTCAAACATATAGAATGTAAGAGAAAATACAAATCCAGTATGAAGCCCCATTTTATTCATGAATCACAAAAGAATGATGGAAGGAAAAAAGGCAGTTGAGTGACTGGCTAAGACAAAAGACACTGACAATTCACACTCTCAATTCAAACATATTAAATGATTGTAGTGGTCTAACAGGTGGATATCTTATAAAATCAAAGCCATTTGCATGGTTAGACACTACCACCACCAAGTGACAAACTATATTTTTGAGGGATGCTGGTATAAACAAGCCTGTAACTCCAAACACATTTTTTTAACAACCCATAGTAACCTCACACCCCACAAGGTCATTCCAGATTTAAAATGGAAGTGAAGAGAATAAATTCTGGGTAAAGCACTATGGTTAAGGTTATGTCCAATGTTTTATTTAGATTGCCATGTGAAGTATTTAGGAGTCTCTCAGTAGGCAGTGGGTGTGGGTCAAACTAGTGTTCTAAATCAGACCAGTGTCTCTTTAAAGCAGGCTCTGAGTTAGGCTTTGTCATCATTGATTACTGATTATGGTTAAGTCTCCAGTGAGTTTGTTTGTACAGTATTCACCTAGATCTGTGTGTATGTGTGTCTGTGTGTGTGTGTGTGTGTGTGTGGACTTCCACAGGTCCCAGCACCACCTGTCAGGAGGACTCCTGTGGCAACATGGGTATTTGTATTCAGCAGTGGGAGAACTACACCTGTGACTGCTCCATGACCTCCTACACTGGAACACAGTGCAATGACCGTGAGTACGGATGTCACTTTCAAATATGTAATGTCACACATGTGTAACAGAGTGGACAAAATCATCTCAGCGAAAAATCACACCCTTTTAAACACCTATTTTTATGCCATCACTGAGTGCTTAAAATGACAATAAAAGTGATAGTGAAGACAGGATAAAAATGTTTCTAGAGGTGAGAACATTGTTGGGACTCAATTTCAATTTTAGGTAAGTACTGAAATCTTACTCTTCCTGAACTGTCCCACTGACACACTACACATATGCATGGTGTGTGTTGTCACAGCAAACATCTGTAGCTGAATATCACCTTTCTATCACACTCAATTATAATACAGTGGGATGCATATCTAAGGATGGTCACCATTGTATACTCAATTTAAAATTATATGGTGAACTGTGATGCATTGCAAACAATAAATCTTTCCATTTTTAAAATCAATCCATCCAAAGCATCATACACATTATGAAGGCCCAAGGTCTTGAAACTATTTTGGTGGTTTATAATATTCCAAAGGCTATAACACATTATTTTCTGGTCATATATACACAAATTCATACAGCACTTGCTCTATACATACAGTACCCACTAACACATATACACACATTCACACTCCAATGCTACATCGGGGGCAGTCTGGGGTTCAGTATCTTGCCCAGGGATACTTCAGCACCCAGGGATTGAACCACTGATCTTCTGATTAGTGGGTGACCTGCTTTACCCCCTGAGCCACAGCTGCCTCCGTGGGGGGTGGGGGTGTGTGTGGATTTATTCATTTAGCTGTCTTGTTCCTTATTTATCCATTCATACTGACACCTCATAACAAATTCACCAACAATAGCAACTTTTCAGCTGGCAGGTTGTTAATGTATACACTCATACAGTCTCACCTCAAAGAATGTCATGGTTTTGTACTCAGCTGTTTATAGTGAAAGTAGTTGTGAGAAATTTAATCCCCTGCCAATTCTGCTACTGAAAACCAGGGTTTCAGATGTTGTAAGATGAGCTGACAAACACTTAGATATACTGAGGCTGTAAAAACAGGACTTATTGTGTAAAACCTGACTTCAGTTAACTAAGGCTAGTTAGTTAGTTGACAGTAAAGTAGGTCGACAGGTAGACGTAGTATATATATAGAGGCATACAGTTCACATTAGGAGAAGGCTGCAGTGGATTGATGGGTCAACACAAGTCTTTACCATTCCCATTTGAAACCAGTAATGCTGTTGTTTCTTTTATCCATGGCTGTTCCACAACCTCTGCATGCTTACTACTGTAACTAGACAATAAAGGTCCACTAACCCTAAAGGTGTAATATACATAATTTGTCGGTTGCTGTTTGTAAACACACCATTCAAAGTTAATGTGCAATAATACTGCATGCTATGCATGCATGTATTTCTTATGTACACTTACACATTTTTAGATTTTGAGATATGTTGGATGTAATGTGTGTGTGTGGCGTGTTTGTTTCTCTGATGAAACACTGCTGTAACAAAGTAATTTCCCGTAAAGGATCAGTTGAGTATCTATTTATCTATCTATCTGTTTATTTTAATGCCTAACCATGGCTGTACAAAAACAAAATTGTAAACAATGCAAACACATCTAAAACACATTGTGCAACATTTTGTACCTCATTTTCCTTAGATTTTCCTTATTCAATACTGCAAACTAGGGATGTCCATTTTTTCTGTAGGAACAGTGCCATTGGCCTGTGTGAATTTCTGCTACATTTACTAACAGGCTACAGATAACAGCACCCACTCATTCTGTCTCTCACTGAAATGTTGATTAAGCATTCAAAAATGAAAGGTAATGCCCTGTTGTAATCTTTGTTGTTTTCTCAAATGTGTATACCATATTAAGCAACTAAAGTAGATGAGTATAAAAAAACAAGTTTCAACAATAATGATTTGATTAGGTTTTGATCCTCTTAGTAGGTAAGTAAAGTTTATTCATACAGCACCTTTCAAGAACAAAAGTCACAAAGT